>NW_025920893.1:300000-436959 GCF_916048215.2 Malus sylvestris
TACATGGCAGTTTGGCTTTGGTGGTGGTAACTACACAACTTCATCTTGAATATGTTTTATGCAAATCAATAGCATGCTTTGAATGAAATAGGCATGAGTTATAGCATTTGGAACTAAATGATGAAACGCCTTCTAAGTAATAACCAAGCAAAGAATAATGAGATCATGCAACGACTTTATAAAACAAGAATGCACAGATTTTAACTCTCCAAATAAACGTTTAAGCTCAAGTCTCACAAGGTTGTAGCGTTAGTTTGAGTTCTTTCCTTCAAGCATGTTACAAAAACTAATTTTTTTTCTTTTATGATTACATGTGATTTCATAAGTTATAACCACAACCACACATAAATAAAGAGTAAATCAAACTTTCATCCATGTTTATAACTCTCTTTAACGTTCATGCAATTACAAACCGAATCCTCATCATTGTGTTGGAAGGTACCCTAAGACACAAATAAGCGCACAAAAACAACTCTTTTTTGGATTTTCAAAAACAATTTTTGAAATTTTTATGAATTTTCAGATTTTTATGTCAAAACACACTGAAACACTCCAAAACAGCTTAAAAAATACTTAAAACAACAAGGAACAACACTAGAAGTAATGGGTGATAAATTTCTACGAATTTCATGCAAAACAATGGTTACCCCCCCCCCCCACACTTAAATCAAACATTGTCCTCAATGTTTCAAGCATATACTCACACCAAAAACAAGCAAATAATAAACGACAAATAAACATGACAAATATGGCAAAGTAAAAACCAGACAGAGTAGAGTTTAAGAACGCAAATCTGGTTTTGGAGATAGTTGATCTTGTTGACTTTCCACAGCTTTGATCATGAACTGGATTGGAATTGTACGGCGAAGCTTTTCTCTTTGGCGATGTTGCAATTCCTTATTTGTTCTCCAAGCAGATGTGGCAACTTCTCTAGTTCTTCATCTCAAACTCCTTCCGCTGGGATGATTGTGCAAGCTGCATTCTTCTCTGCTTGTTTCTTCTGCACGACAGGCAGGCACGAGGGAGAGGTGTTGGTCTGTTTCTTTTTGCAATCTTTCCAAGTGCCCACCTCTTGCTTTCTTTCTCCTTGTCCCTAGTTAAGGATGAATCAGCACGTTGTCTCCACATGCTTCGAGGTATCATCTTCACTTCCTTTATACGTGAGAGACGAAGCGGAAGCACAAGATGATGAGTACTCGAGAGCAGGTGCTGGCTGGAGAAAGGATAGGGAGAAAGCATGATATGAGATACTCGTGCTCTCAACCTTTATGATATGAAATACTTGTGCTCTGGATTGGTTGTTTGTAGGGGTATCCCAATGGATGAAAAATACAGAGTAACTCGAGGGGGTTTGTTGGAAAGCCATTTCAGAGAGGATGAAAGGTTAAGTGAGGCTGAAAGTTGGGTGAGACTGCTTCACTTTGAAGTTCAACATTTATAGAATTTTCTTAATGGCTGGGAAGGCATTGTTCCATTACTCGTGTCGGTAAGCCTGGGATAATTTAACAGTAGTTTTCAGGTGCATTCCGCTTCTCCAAAAATTTTCGACAGATTACGCGTGATATACGCAACGCAGATGTGCAAATTGACAGATGCTGACACGTCTCGATAAAGCAGAGGCCTATTTAATATCCGGAATTTACGCTTCAAGTTCTGAGCTTCGTTGAGGGCAAAGATTGCATGTGACAAGTGCTGACGAGGCTGAGAGAGACACATGGTTGGAATCGGTGCTTCGACAGACTGCCCGTGATTTTCGCAAAGCTGAGTTGCGTGTGATGGGTGCTGACGAGGCTGGGACAGTTGACACTCTTCGATATCTGGAATTGGTGGTTTGTGGGCACGCCCAGCTTTTGAGAAAGCTGGCGCCTCTTCGATCTCTGAATGGCTTCTTCGATTTCTGAGCTCACCTCTTCAATCTCTGAAATCTCATCGCGTGCTGATTTTTATAGAGGTATGCAGGACGTTCAAAGCACTCTTGAATTTCTGTCTGTAAAAACTCCCGTTTTGCACTTTTACGATCTTGACTTGTCCGATCTCCTCTTTCTTTAACACCTCTGAAAAATGTCTGGCCCTTCCGATCGTCGTTTTGACTTGAACCTTGGTGAAGAAGCAGCCCCTCCTTCTCCAGACAACATATGGCGTCCGTCCTTCATATCCCCTACTGGTCCTCTCACCGTTGGGGATTCGATGATGAAAAATGACATGACCGCTGCGGTGGTGGCCCGGAACCTTATCACCCCCAGAGATAACAGACTGCTCGCTAGACGGTCTGATGAATTGGCGGTTAAGGAGTCTCTGGCTCTTAGCGTGCAGTGTGCGAGTTCTGTGTCCAACATGGCCCAACGCCTATTTGCTCGAACCCGTCACGTTGAATCGTTGGTGGCTGAAATACAGAGTCTCAAAGAGGAGATTAGAGGACTCAAGCATGAAAATAAACAATTGCACAAGCTTGCACACAATTATGCCACAAACATGAAGAGGAAAATTGACCAGCTGCAGGAAAATGATGGTCAAATTTTACTTGATCACCGGAGGTTTGTGGGTTTGTTCCAACCGCATCTGCCTTCGTCTTCTGGGGCGGCACCGCGTAGTGAAGCTCCAACTGATCAACCTCCGATACCTCCTCCTTCCGTGGCCCCACCGACTGCTGAAACTCCGCCGACTACTGCGACCTCTCCCAAGCAGCCTTTGTGAAGGCTCCCTCTTGTATTATGCTATGTTTCTTTATTTCCCAGTTTGCTGTTCATTTCCACGAAGTTTAATGTTAAAATTCTTTGCATATTTGTTAATGTTTCAAAATAGAAAATCACAACAAAAAATAATTAAACAAGTAATAAAATTGACAATCAAGCAGAATAAATGGGTTGCCTCTCTTAAAGCGCTTGCTTTAACGTCTTCCAACCGGACAATGAACACAATTACTCCCCACTGGAGCCCACGGCATGCAAGGGAATGTCCTCCACAACATGCTCAACAAAGTTCTCATAGATTACATCCTTGAACGGAAATGGATAGTGATGTTTGTTGATGGCTGCGTTGTGTTGCCTAAGGTTCATGTTCATACACCCACCATCGGGGATTTGCTTGGGTACCTGCACCAAAGAAGGGAACCACCTATCAACTTTAATGGAAATTGGATTTGGATTAGGTGGCTTACCTATGTGTTGTGATGAAGTGGCAGCAATGTGAACATTCTTCCCCATGGTGCGTTCGGCCAATTTGAGCATTTTGAGAGCAGTGGCCGTATGGTCCTTGTGTGACACTCCAATTCCCTCGTCTTGCATGGTTCTTGATGCATCCTTTGTGCCTAGTGCTGAATGGTCCGGTCCTATATTTTCTATTTTATCAATGGCACAACAAGAATGAACAACATTAGGAGTCTCAATGGATTCAGAAATTTTAAAACTAATCATGTCACCACCAAATGCCATAGTTACTAATCCTTTGGCCACATCAATCTTCGATTGAGCCGTTTTCATGAATGGCCTTCCAAGGAGGATGGGCAATGAAGGGGCATGGTCTGATTCATCCATTTCGAGAACATAGAAATCCGCTGGGAAGATTAAATGATCAACCTGCACTAAAACGTCTTCCAAAACTCCCTTTGGATAAGCGTTAGATCTATCGGCCAATTGTATGATTACACCATCATTTTTCAATGCTCCTAAGTTCATAGATGCATAAATGGAATATGGCATAACATTTATAGAAGCACCTAAATCAAGCATGGCAGATTTGAAACGGGTATTACCAATGACACACGGAATTGTAAAACTTCCCGGATCTTTGCATTTGGGGGGTAGTTTATGTTGCAAGATGGCGGAGACATTCTCACTTACATGTACCACATCTTTCTCCCGGACACGTTTCTTTGTTGTACAAAGCTTCTTTAAACACTTGGCATACTTTGGGATTTGCTTTATGGCATCAAGGAGGGGAATGTTGACTTGCACTTTTCTAAACGTCTCTAGAACATCTTTTTCCTCCTCTTCGTTCTTTGATTGCAAAAATCTGCTAGGAAAGGTGACATTCAAAGGAAAAACATTAGTAGGAATTGAATTTAACACATTCTTACCCTTATTGGATAGATTTGAAGGTTTAGGGGCCATGGACACTTGCGGCATAGGCGTGTCCACCTTTGTCGTGGGTGGGCATGCTTCCTCCTCCTCAAATTGAAGTTTTTCATCCTCTTTGTGACCTGTTTTTTATGAAGAACCTGCCCCAATCTCTTTTCCACTTCTCAAGAGTATGGCCTTTGCACTTTCAAAGCCTCCCTTCGGGTTTGGAATGGTAGAACTAGGAAGCCTTCCTTGGTCTCTAATCTACCCAACAACGTCGGCAATCTGCCCCATTTGTTTCTCTAGTTGGTCCACTCTTTTGTTTTGATTTTCCTGCCCATTAGTCAAAATGGTTAGTAACTTAACAAGTGTATCATTATCCAAAGCATTACCTGAATTATTTGGGGCAGATTGTGGTTGGACTTGAGGGGGTGCGTATGGGTTGTTGTAGAAGCCCAGGGGTTGTTGCCTAAAGCCTCCTTGTGATTGGGCTTGTTGTGGCTCTCTCCATTTGAAGTTTGGATGGTCTCTCCACCCCGGATTATACGTGTTGGAGTATGGATCATGTCTTGGCTGATTTTGGCTTTGAAACCCAATGGCATTGGCACTCTCCCATCCACCATTCTCGATGAGTTGAGGACACTTTTCGGAAGCATGTCCTTGGATAGAACATACGCCACACACCATGGGTCCTTGAATCTTCATTCCCTCGGCCATTTGTGAAATAATAGAAGTAAGATTAGCTAACTGAGATTGAATATTGGATGCGGAACTTACCTCATGCACTTGTTGCCGTAGGGGTCCTCTTTGGCCTACACCTTCGTATTGTTGAGCGTTTAATGCTCTATTAGCAATGAAGATTTTTGCAGCCATGGGCGTTTTGTCCACCAATGCTCCACCTTCATCTGATGATGTGGACAAGAAGCAACAAGTGATTTAAATCGTTCATAATATGTAGGAAAAGACTCACCTTCATCTTGTTGAATTCCACTTATTTTTTTACAAAGAAGAATGATGCGAGAAGTTGGGAAAAACTTCTCCAGAAACGCCCTCTTCATACTCTCCCAAGATGTAACCGTACCGGGAGCCAACTCGTATAACCAATCCTTGGCTTTGTCCATTAAAGAGAATGGAAAAGCCTTCATCTTTAAAATACTTCCGTCAACGGTAACCGGAGTCATACTTGAGCACACCACTTCAAATTCTTTCAAATGTTTGTTCGGATCCTTCATGGACAGCCCATGGAACTTTGGAATGTGGTGGAGCAAACTTGACTTTAACTCGAACTCTTCGGTTTTACCTTGAGCAGCCATGGGATATTGGATACACAATGGTGCGGCATTATCCAAACCTGAGGCGGCAAGCTCCTTGAGCGTACGGTTGTCCATGGCTATACTTTGCTCTTCTCCACCCACTTGTGCCGTGGCCTTCTCTTCAACCTCAACTTTTTGCTCTTCTAATTCAGGCTCGGGAGTAGGAGGATTAGACTCTTGCAATTTCTTTTTCCTTCTCAAAGTCCTCTCAAAATCACCGTCAAAGTTGGAGATATGCTCACGAACAGGTTGGGAGCTACGGGTCATAAACTAGTACCTAAAAACAAAGAAAACAAAACAAATCAGCAACTTAAACATAAACTTAAACAAAATACAATAATTCGAAAGAAAACAATCCAAGAGATTAGCAAAGTTGCTAATCCCCGGCAACGGCGCCAAAAATTTGATGCGAAATATATAAGCACACAAATTAAACCATCTTTTTATCAATTGTAGTAAAGTATGTAAGTAGGGATCGTTCTAGGCCGGGGATTAGGAGGGATTGCTAAATCACTTGGAAACTGACTTGAAAACGTAAAAACAAAGTTTAAAACACTAACTAGACTCAAAGAATGCAAAACTATACTTTAAAACACTAAAACAAACCAAAAGACTCAAAACAGCCCCTAAACATTCAAAACTACCTTAAACACACAATCTGGGCAGTTTTGGGACTCTAACACAAACTTGGACGAATTTTGGTTTTCTAATGAACTAAAACACTTAAAAACATAATCTAAGACAAGTTCTAATTAATATGACTCAAAGAAATAAGATGGGGTTGATTTTGGACGAAAATAATTAAATTAAGACAAGAACAAAGTAAACAAATTCTTAGACAAATTTAAGTGAATCAAAACAGATTATAAATGAATTTGAATGAAACTTATGGATGGAAGGCTAGCTAGGAGGTTCTTCTCCACACATGTCACACTTGCATACAAAACGATTTCCAGTTGCTTTTCGATAAGCTATGAATACTCAACGCCCCAAATTAACCGTGAATTGCACTAATTAACCCTCAGTTTTTCCACAAGTTATTGGGTTGGATGATTGCATACGACAACCCAAAACATTCCCTACAAGTTCCCTACATGAATTGCATAATAAAGATACAAGCAAGAATCATTAAGTTTTATGAAAAACATAAGCATTGACGAGGCACTCGTTACTATGATTTGCATGAAACTTATGCCAAGAATTTACTTAACGTGATTGTGACTAGCCACCTTCACTACTTGTGAATATAAGTTCATAACGATTAGGTGAAACTTCCTTATATTCTAGCGTTAAATTCATGCATGAAAATTAAGCGTGCACTCTCAACCAACATACACAAATAATTTTTTATACGATCGGATAAGTAAATTGAATTCACAACTTATGAATCACAACTGGATGTAATCAAATCATATTGCAAGTATGAACATGGTTTCAAATCACCCCCTAACTAAGACGGGTTTAGTTCCTCATACTCACAAAGCAAAGATACATAAAATTAGACATTAAAATCAAAGGAAAGAAAACACCTAAAATGCTCCAACTTGGGTAGCAAGTGCATCCAAGAATTCTAATTTGCTTGCTTGCGGCAGATTGCTTTGTGGACGGATTTTTGGGTAGTTTTATGATGTAGAATGGATGGGGAATGGTATGGAAAGGTTTAGGGTAAGTGTGGAGGAGTGTTTGAGGGTTGGACGGTGGTGGAGAACTAGGAAAAGAGGGTGGAAGAAGGTGGAGTGGCTGTTATGTTTTCTAGGCACTAGAATGGTGTTTTTGGGGTGTTTTGCTACCTAGGGTGAGTATGGACGAATTTCTGTGATGAATGGTGAATATGGGGGATTGTCCTTTGGCCAAGGGGTGTAAACATGTATTTATAGGCCCCAAAAACCTTAGAAAATCAGGTTAGGTTAAGGATGAAATGCATGGCAATTTGTGTGTGTGGTGTGCAATGGTCCAAGGGTGAAAATGAAGTAATTATGCAAAGTGTGAAGGGTAAAATGGAGTGGTGTTGTAGCTAGGGAGCATGAATGATTGTGTACATTGCATAGAGATGGAAAGGGAGGTGAAATGTGTCAACAAATGGGTCAAAGGTGCAACAACATGTGTTGCACATGGCATTGGATTCCAAATGTGAATGATGGAGCATTAATTGGTGCATGTAATGGATGTAAATGTTGTCTAAAATCTAATGAGTGAAGGGAACAAGAGGTATCAAGCAATTGAGTGTAATAATTAAATGAATTGAAGCATGAAATCAGAAATTATGTAGGGGACAAGAGTGATCAAGCATGGCATGGGAATCCAAAGGGAATTCTATGTGGTTTGCATGGCAAGGAATGCAAGTTGGGGTGACAGATTTTTGGGCTGAGTTCTTCATCTTTTGGACCATAATTCTTCACATTCTTGGCCTCTTTAGTTCTCAAATCCGTCCATCCACTTTGGCCCATGCATTTGCTATCCATTCCAAGCCCCATTTTGCTCCAAAATGCTCCAAAATGCATCTTCTTGCCTACTTTGTCCATAAAATCTGAAAACACACGAAAATGACTTTAAACATTAAAATAACTAAGGAAACACGACATAAATGCACAAGAACAAGCCAACTAAGTCGCATAAATATGCTCCTATCAAGCACCTTGATTGTTAATGAGCCCCTCAATTCTATTTCTACTCCTCCTTACAATAGTAGTGAGATGAAAAAAGTTTGCATTACGATCACCTTCTTGAAGCCACCTCAACCTAGACTTTTGATGCCAAAATATAGCCTCCTCATTCAGAACTACATTATATTCAGAAATCAACTCATCCTCCAATTTAGAAAGAAATTTATTAGGCCCACGACGCAAAGTGTTTTGAATCCCATCAATTCTTGCTAGAAGTATGCGCTTTCTCTATTTGAGATGACCAAAGACTTGAATATTCCACTTCTTAAAGAGTTCAACAAGAGCACAAGTTTTATCAACAACCGAACCTCCACCATTACTCCAATAACCATCAACAAACTCCTTGAAATTTTCATGCCTCAACCACATAGCTTCAAAACGAAAAGGACGATGCTTGGGAGAAAATGAATGATGAGAATTTAAGCATATCTTAATTGGGCAGTGATCTGACTTGGTTCGCGGGAGATGGTGAACATAAGCTTCAGAGAAAAGGCTCCTCCAACTCATATTACAAATCCATTGATCAATTCTTTCTAAAACTTTTTTATTATTTCAAGTAAATTTAGGACCAATAAAACCCAAATCAATCATATAATTCCTATCCACCCAGGATTTGAAGCCTTTTATTCTGCATAATAGAGCACCACCAAGTTTATCTTCCACACACAACATATTAAAATCCCCAACAATTAACCAAGGCAATTGATGACAATCGGCTACAAAATCCAAATAATCCCACAATCTCTCTCTTTTAGTAACACAATGGCTAGCATAGACATCGGTGAAAATCCAATGGTTCTAACCAACACCTCTCACAACAATAAAAATAGCTTGGCCAGTGGTACCAATAACTTCCACCTTTAATCTAGAATCCTTCCGCAACATCCACATACCACCAGAGAAGCCAACAGCATCCACAGTTTCAAAGCACGGAAAACCAAGAGATTTCACTACTGAAATAGCTTTCTGACCACTAATCCTGGGCTCATAAATAACCAAAAGTTCCATTTGGTGAATATTAATTAAATCTGCAACATTATCTTCAAAACTTGGTGCAACCAGCACCTCTAGAGTTCCATACTACAATGTTCATCATAAAGATGGAGGAGATAAATAAAACCAAGGCATAAAGCCTAGCAACCCATTAGGGTTGCCTCCACATGGGAGACACACATCTTATCAGACTTAGCTGAATAAGAATCCTCGGATGAACGAGATCGTTGAATAATTGAACTTGGAATAGCATGATCAGTATTCATCATCTCTTCACCTGGATCCAAATCACAAGCAGCTAACTCAACACCGCTGCCACTTGCATTGGATGGTTGGTGACCAAAAATATATGTTCCCTTCGACATATTTGAACCATAGTACATATCAGTCTTGAAGGCATTAAAATTAAATTTGAACGGTTGAGCCTCAACTAACTGAACTAAAACTTGACCTTTTCACCAAAGGTTGTCTTAGCTGCCCCAAATTATCAGTCCTCAGTCGGGAAGGAGCATTTGGCTTACCATCAAAGTTAGAGATTTCAGCAAGTGCATCCGGATCACCAGTTTCCTTCTTCCTAGCCACCCAAATTTTCCTTTCAATAGACCCTCACCCTTTTCACCATCTATGCCACTTCCCACATTGCCCTCATTCAGACTTTTATCTTCCCCATTAAGCGTATTGAACCTTGACCCCTGCCCATTAAAAGAAACATCCACACCTTACTGTCCATTATTTATTTTCCGAGGTCTACCTCTAGGCTTAACTTGCATCCATGTACCATGAATAGCAGAAACATCATCCCTACTTTGAGCAGACTTTACTATAGGCTCATCCATATTCATACTATTACTCTCATTTTCACCACCATCAACCTTTTCTGCCATAGGATCAACGCTCCAAGGACCGCTCTCCCTCTTATGCCCATAGCGACCACATCTGAAACAAATTTCCGGCATACCCTAGTACTCCAAATTGTACCATCCTTCATTAATTTGAATAAACGCTTCAAGAGGCTCAGTCACATCAATCTCAACACAAATTCTAGCAAATTTGCCCTTGTATTGAGAGTTGGTGTTTACATCAATCTTCAACAGTTTTCCCAACACACTACCTATCTTCCTCATTACCCAAACATTAAAATACTCAATTGGAACACCCAGTATCCTAAACCATATAGCCATATGAGTCATAACCTCAGTTGCAGGCACAAATCCTAGTCTCCATTTTTGAATCGTCAAATACTTACCCGTAATATCCAAGGTCCACCAGTTAAAACAAACTCTTTATCCTCTTCCAAGTCAAATTTAACAATATAAAAATCATGACCAATGCCAATAAGCTGCATACCTCATTTTAATTACCTTTTTTTCCTCAGCCTGTTCAACAAAAAATTATAAGTGTGTGATCGCCCAAGAAGTTTGATGACCAGAGCATCATGCCAATCCTTACCAAATTTCGTCACAGCTTTTTCAGAAAACGTAAGACCATCTCCAACCGAATGGTCCATAGGGCCAGAGGGCCTAAAAATACCCGAAAACCATCTCCAACCGAGGGTTAGGCCAAAGGGCTCGTGGGCCCCACTGGACAAAAAAAGGCCAAAGGGCCAACCGGCTGGCCCAAATGAGCCAACCAGCTAGCCCCGGGCTGGGCCAGAAATTTGAGTATTCATGTCGGATATAACCGACAGCAATATAAAAATATTGCTGTCAGTTATATCAAACATGAATGCTAGGCCGAATTTTCATATGCAACGGCAAGTTACCATTGGATTCAATTTTTTTTTATGAATTTAAAAAATTTAAATTAATGTTTTTTTTTTAAATTTAATTTGTAGTTTTTAAATATAAGTTGTAATTTTTAAATTTAAGTTGTTGTTTTTAAATTTAAGTTGTTGTAATTTTTAAATTTAAATAATAAATTATGTTTGGCCCTATGGCTCTTTGGCCTTCGGTTGAAGACAGTTTTTTGTGACAAGGCTAAAACGAGCCTTATGGCCTATTGGCCCTCGGTTGGGGAGATGGAGGGAAATATGCCCTATACTATTTATTAAAATATTAATAGCTTGGAGGGCCAGAAGGCTAAAACGAGTCATCTGGCTAGCCTTCGATTGGAGATGGTCTAACGATAAGCCCTTTCACCTCACGAGAGAAGGAAACGTCCCCGTCAATGAGATCAGGATCAAAATAAAAATCAGGGACAACAACCGAGTCAAGTCGCCGAGTTGATTTCATAAGCTTGTCTTTGAAACTCACATTAGGCTCCAAGTGCAGATCAACCATGTCATGTTCAGCATCCAAATTCGGTCCATCAATCCCACGAATTCTCTTACCAGATCGGGAAGAATCAGCACCATTAGCTCCAAATTCAATCGGTGAAGAAACTGATTCTCCACCCATCCTCGAGGACTTCACCGAGAAAAAAGCACGAACAAGTTATTTCTGGGTTTTTGGTTCTCAGCGCGTGAGGCGCGTTCAAAACACTTTAATTCTCGGCGTGTGAGGCCCTAAGTGTAACTAAGAGAGTTCTACCATTTCATGAGAGTCGGGATGGAATTCTTTTTGTAACGAAGCTGAAACGTTAACGTTGCAGGGATCTTTCATTCAACAAAGGCCTCACAGGTTCTCTCTCTCCATGATTAGGGGATCTGAGCAATCTAAACATCCTGTAAGAACAATTTACCAAGCTATTTTTCACATCTGTACCTTTGGAACATTTATGGAACATGAGTTTTTATATCGGATAATTATACGAGACTGTTTCCATCTTTTAGGATCCTAGCTGGTTGCAGCTTCGGTGGAATTATTCCAAGTGAATTGGGGAAACTTGGACAGCTAACCTTCTTGTAAGAATTGGACTAATTATTCATACTGTCAGTGCAAACCAATATGATGTTTTTCTTTTCCCAAGTTTATATAACTTTGGTTTTTCTCAGGGCTTTGAATACGAATAACTTCACCGGTAGTATACCTGCTTCTTTGGGTAATCTCTCCAACCTCTATTGGCTGGACCTGGCAGACAATCAGTTGACTGGACCTCTCCCAGTTTCCAGCGGCACTACCCTCGGCTTAGACCAACTGTTTAAGGCTAAACATTTGTGAGTATTTTCCGTTTCAAAACTCTCTCCATTCTGAAAAGAAAATGAAATTCTAGTAAGGATTATGCCACTGCTTATTGCGTAAACATTACACAGATTTTATGAATTTGCAGCCATTTGAACCAGAACCAACTTTCAGGTACCATTCCACCCAGATTTTTCAGCTCCAAGATGACACTGATCCATGTGTAAGTTGATCCAAACGATCAGTTTCTAATTTGTCCGGATCCTATCTATCAGTTTATGTTCTATACTTAAACTGCTTGTCATTCTTTATTTGCAGATTGTTTGATGGAAATAGATTCACTGGGACTATTCCATCAACAATATTTTCTGTTCAGACTTTCGAGGTTCTGTGAGTAAAAAGCCATCTTGATTTTTCTTTTTCTTCCACATTGAAGCGTATCTGCTTCTTGACACTTATTAGACTAAAACTGTTCTTTTCTGCAACAGTCGGCTTGATAGAAATGCTCTGACGGGACCAGTCTCCTCAGATATCTCCAACCTAATATATCTCAGTAAATTGTGAGTACAAACTCTCCAAGAAAATACTTTGGTGTACTTTTACCATAATCTTAGTGATGGTTAATCAGCTTTTACACGGTTTTTATATTCTCTTCCAGAAATACCGCGCACAACAATTTGGACGGCTCTTTACCCGACCTAACTGGATTGAATGCCCTCAATTATGTGTGAGTACATGTCATGGAGCTGTCATTTGCAGTTTCAGTTTTCTGGGTTGTTCTTGTGTTGTACTGATAAATCCTAATGATTTTACTTCAGAGACCTTAGTTACAACTCGTTTGATCCATCAGAAGCTCCGGGTTGGATCTCAACCTTGCTATCGCTCACCACTATGTAAGTCTGGTGGAGGTTACATGAAAATGTCTTGGTATATATTGATGAGCCTTGGAAAAGGACAGTGAAAAATTAATTGTGATATCATTTTGAAATTATTTACTGTTGTGATGCCAGCGTTTTAGAAGATGTAGCTCTTCAAGGGATTGTGCCAGAGAAGATGTTCAGCATACCATCATTGCAGCAAGTGTAAGTATAAGGAGAATAACGGAATAATTCATCTACGTGCTGCAATTTCAGTAAACTGGCCATTCATCTTTTCTGTTATTCGACAGGAAACTGAAAAACAATGTGTTTAACGACACACTTAACATGGGTGATAACATCAGTCCGCAACTGAAGCTTGTTGATCTGCAGAACAATCAGATTCAGAGAATCACTTTGGGTTATGATTACAAAAATACATTAATGTAAGACAGTTCACGGGCCTCTTAATTTTCTTGGTGTTCTGTATTTTACTGGGAAAAAGGATTTACACATGGTCTTTATAGATTTGGAAAAAGCGTATGATAGGGTCCCAAGAGACATTCTTTGGAGGATTTTAGAGAAGAAAGGAGTACAAGTAGCATATATCCAAGCTATACAGGATATGTATGAAGGAGCAAAGACTGCCGTAAGAACTCATGAAGGACAAACCGAAAGCTTTCCCATAACTGTAGGATTACATCAAGGCTCATCCTTAAGTCCTTACCTTTTTGCGTTGGTAATGGATGAGTTAACAGGACATATTCAAGGTGATATTCCTTGGTGTATGCTTTTCGCAGACGATATAGTGTTGATAGATGAAACTCAGGAAGGGGTAAATGCAAAGCTTAACCTTTGGAGAGAAGTGTTGGAATCTAAAGGTCTTCGCCTAAGCCGATCAAAGACAGAATATATGGAGTGCAAGTTCAGTGCAAATGGAGGCCAAAACGAGTTAGGGGTGAGGATCGGAGATCAAGAAATACCAAAGAGCGACCGTTTTCGTTACCTAGGATCTATCTTGCAAAAGAACGGAGAATTAGATGGAGATCTCAACCATAGAATACAAGCTGGATGGATGAAGTGGAAGAGTGCATCCGGCGTGTTGTGTGACCGCCGTATGCCACTGAAGCTCAAGGGAAAATTTTATAGGACGGCAATAAGGCCGGCGATGCTTTATGGCACAGAATGTTGGGCGGTGAAGCATCAACACGTACACAAAATGGGTGTAGCGGAGATGAAGATGCTTCGTTGGATGTGTGGGCACACGAGAAAGGATAAGATTAGGAATGAGGATATCCGGGGTAAAGTAGGAGTAGCCGAAATTGAAGGAAAGATGAGAGAAAATCGGTTACGGTGGTTTGGACATGTGCAAAGAAGGCCTACTGACGCTCCGATTAGAAGATGCGACTATGGGACAGAGGTTCAGGGCCAAAGGGGCAGAGGAAGACCTAGGAAAACTTTGGAAGAGACCCTAAGAAAAGACTTAGAGTACTTGGATCTAACGGAGGACATGACACAGGACAGAACACAATGGCGTTCTAAGATTCATATAGCCGATCCCACTCAGTGACTTGGATTTTCCAAGTCTCCAACCGAGAAGTTTTCCTCACTCGGGAAATTAAGGGAACACTACCTCAACCTATATGCTCCACTCACAAAGCTTCAACATACAAGCTTCAACAAAAGAAAATTCAAAGAACTTAGCGAATAAGGCTTTGGTGTATTTAACACAATACGTTGAAATGAAGGAAAGCTTATTTATTGATATCCCCGATAAGTTACAAATATGTACATATACTTGAGTCAAAATAAACAAACAAGAGGGAGCCTTCACAAAGGTTGCTTAGGAGAAGTCTCAGCAGTCGGTAGAGCCCCAGGAAGAGAAGGCACCGGAGGGGGATCATTCGGAGCCTCAGTACTGGACAAAACCCTAGAAGGAGGAGGCATCAGAGATTGATCATTTGGAGCCTCATTACGCGGTACAGCCCCAGAAGACGAAGGCAATAAATGCCTTTGGAACAAACCCACAAATCTCTGATGATCAAGTAAAACCTGACCATCAGATTCCTTCATCTGGTCAAGCTTCCTCTTCATGTTTGTAGCATAGTCATGCGCGAGCCGGTGCAACTGTTTATTCTCATGCTTGAGCCCTCTAATCTCCTGTTTGAGACTCATCACTTCAGCCGCCAATGATTCAACTTGGCGGGTTCGAGCAAATAGGCGTTGGGCCATATTAGACATAGAACCTGCACACTGAACACTGAGAGCCAGAGAATCCTTAACAGACAACTCATCAGACCGTTTGGAAAGTAGTCTGTTATCTTTGGGAGTGAGAAGGTTCCTGGCCACTACCGCAGCGGTCATATCATTCTTCATCACGGAATCCCCAACGGTAAGAGGACCAGTAGGGGAGACGAAGGATGGGCGCCATATGTTGTCTGGAGAAGGCGAGGCTGCCTCTTCAACAAGGTTCAAGTCAAAACGACGGTCGGAGGGGCCAGACATTTTCAAAGGTGTTGAAGAGAGAAGAGGTCGGACAAATCAAGATCTTAGAAGTGCAAGAATGGAGCTTCTACTGGTGGATATTCAAGTGTGCTTTGGAACTTAATGTCAGCCCCTATAAAAATCTGCACTCGACGAAGCTTCAGAAATCGAAGAGGCGCCTGCTCAGAAATCGAAGAGGCGTTTGCTTTCTCAAAAGCTGAGCTGCTCAGAGACCACGAGGGTCGATCTCAGAAATCGAAGAGGTGTTTGCTTTCTGAAAAGCTGGGCTGCTCAAAGACCACAAAGGCCGATCTCAGAAATCGAAGAGGCTTGCTTTCTCAAAAGCTGGGCTGCTCAGAGACCACGAGGGCCGATTTCAGAAATCGAAGAGGCACCTACTTTTCCAGCCTTGTCAGCACCTGTCACACGCACACTCAGCTTTGCGGAAATTATGGGCATTCTGTTGAAGATTTCTGGCGAAGTAGAAAGCACATGAATCGTATTGTTCAATCACCCACTTCCCACACGCAACAGTAGCTCATGGGTACCACAGATAACTTTGCCAAAGTTCTCTGACAAAGTTGAGACACGTGAAGCTTGCAGCTCCCACTACATCGCTCTGACCAAGAAGGGTAAAAGAATTGCAAAGAAACAACACTAACAAAGTTTAGACACATAAATTTTAAAGGTCTAGCTACCATATTATTACCCACAAGGGTAAAGGAACAGTACCACTGCTGGATAATTGGAAAGTCCCGGTGTGTCAACCTCTGTGCTTCGTGGCAAGGTAGACTAGCAAACATGCCCAACCTTTACTCACATTCGAGAAAACACTCCTAACAAGATTGCTTGCTCCAAAATCGAAGAGGCACCGCCCTCCGAATCTCGAGAGCCAGACTCCCAACATGATTACTTTCTCAAAAATCGAAGAGAGGGTAAAGGAACAGTACCACTGCTGGATAATTGGAAAGTCCCTGTGTGTCAACCTTTGTGCTTCGTGGCAAGGTAGACTAGCAAACATGCCCAACCTTTACTCACATTCGAGAAAACACTCCCAACAAGATTGCTTGCTCCAAAATCGAAGAGGCACCGCCCTCCGAATCTTGAGAGCCAGACTCCCAACATGATTACTTTCTCAAAATCGAAGAGAGGGTAAAGGAACAGTACCACTGCTGGATAATTGGAAAGTCCCTGTGTGTCAACCTCTGTGCTTCGTGGCAAGGTAGACTAGCAAACATGCCCAACCTTTACTCACATTCGAGAAAACACTCCCAACAAGATTGCTTGCTCCAAAATCGAAGAGGCACGGCCCTCCGAATCTCGAGAGCCAGACTCCCAACATGATTACTTTCTCAAAAATTGAAGAGACACCGCTCTCCGAATCTCGAGAGCCAGACCCCCAGCAGGATTGCTTTCTCAAAAATCGAAGAGGCATCGTTCTCCGAATCTCAAGAGCCAGACCCCCGACAGGTCTGTAATCTTCACACGCAACATCAGCTTTCCAGATACCACAAACCACTTTTTCAAAGTGCTCTGACAGAGTTAAAACATGTGAAGCTGGCAGCTCCCACTACCGTGCTATAACCAAGCAGGGTAAAGGAATAACATTATTACTTGATGTTAGGGAGACTCCTATATATGTCGACTTCCATCCCTAACGGACAGGCAGACCTGCAAAAATGCTCAACCCTTTCTCTTATCTGAGAGGGCACTCCCAACAAAGCCTTTCGAAATATTCAGCTTTCTTTCCCCCCGATAATACCTCTGTAAACAAGCTATACTAGAGCAAGAATATCTCATATCATCAGGGTTAAAAGCAAGAGTATCCCATATCATGCTTTTTCCCTGTCTTTTCCTTTGGCCTTGTTCTTACCTGCAAGACAAGGAGAAAGAGAGCAATCAGTCAGCACTTGGAATCAAGCTTCCAGCCAGGAACTGACTGCCTGGAACCCCTTACCTGATTACTTACCTGGCATTGCTCTCGAGTACTCATCTTCAACATCTTATGCTTCCAGGGAAGATACCGCATCTGCCTGAGGAACAGATAGGGCAAGTGAGAAGGATACAAGGAAGCATGTGGAGACAAGCGTAACAGCACACGTGCCGATACATCCACTACTCTATCAAAAGCAAAAGTATCCCATATCAGCAGGGTCGAACGTACTCTAGATTTGATGGACTTGTTTTGACCCTCAAATTCTTCAGTCGGCCTTATACTCTGGAGGAAACCAGAAAACCCTCCAGCCCAGTTCAAGAATAAGCCTGTGGAAAGTTACTTCTTCAAAAGAAAAAGTATCCCATATCATCTCTCCTCATTTTTCTTCTCTTTATCCTTCATGCTGCCTGCAAGATAGGGAGAATGTGAACAATCAGCCGGAGCTCTGATTGCTTACCTTGTCTGTCACCTCTTTCAGCAGATCCCCCAGCTCGGCGACTTGGGGGACTCCTACTACATGGTTTGTATCTCGCTTGACCAAGCATGAAACTACAAGTAAGCTTCAAGTGAAATTGATACATTACCTTGTGCATCTCCACCAGTTACAGATACCACCCCTAGATGGAGGAAGAGTACTTCCAGAGAAGATGCCACATCTACCTATGAGACAGATAAGGCAAGTCAAGACGATACCACACTCCGGTACTTAGAAGTTTCGTGGCTACGAGATCATTCTCCCACAATATTTCCTAATGTCATTTGTACTAAATCATTCACTTGTACTCACTAAAGGAGAGCTTGAACCTATGTACTTGTGTAAACCCTTCACAATTAATGAGAACTCCTCTATTCCGTGGACGTAGCCAATCTGGGTGAACCACGTACATCTTGTGTTTGCTTTCCTATCTCTATCCATTTATATACTTATCCACACTAATGACCGGAGCAATCTAGCGAAGATCACAAAAAGTGACCGTTTTCGCAACCTAGGATCTATCTTGCAAGAGAACGGAGACTTAGATGGAGATCTCAACCATAGAATATAAGCTGGATGGATGAAGTGTAAGAGTGCATCCGGCGTGTTGTGTGACCGTCGTAGGCCACTGAAGCTCAAGGGAAAATTTTATAGGACGGCAATAAGGCCAGCGATGTTGTATGGCACAGAATGTTGGGCGGTGAAGCATCAACGTACACAAAATGGGTGTAGCGGAGATGAGGATGCTTCGTGGGATGTATGGGCACACGAGAAAGGATAAGATTGGGAATTAGGATATCCGAGGTAAAGTAGGAGTAGACAAAATTGAAGGAAATATGAGAGAAAATCGGTTCCGGTGGTTTGGACATGTGCAAAGAAGGCCTACTGACGCTCCGGTTCGAAAATGTGACTACGGGACAGAGGTTCGGGGCCGAAGGAGTAGAGGAAGACCTAGGAAAACTTTGGAAGAGACTCTAAGAAAAGACTTGAGTACTTGGATCTAACGGAGGACATGACACAAATGAGCGCAATGGCGTTCTAGGATTCATATAGCCGACCCCACTTAGTGGGAAAAGGCTTTGTTGTTGTTGTTGTTGTCTGTATTTTACTGGGACAATCATTCTTAGTTGTCACTTTTACATATTGCAGACTTGTTGGGAACCCATTGTGCAATGTATCTAGCTCGAGTTTCTTCTGCCAGCGTCCACAATCAAATACAAAAACGTATGCTACTAGCACGGACTGTCCATCCATTACATGCCCCGGGGGTCAGCAGCCAAGCCCTAAGAATTGTCAATGTGGATATCCTTTTGAAGGAACACTGGATTTCCGAGCGCCCACTTTCAGGGAATTGACAAATGTGACTCTGTTTCAATCCTTAGAACAATGGGTGAAACTTCACCTCACTCCTGGTTCAGTGTCACTTAATAACCCTTTCTTCGACATCGATGACCATCTTAAAGTACATGTGGCTCTCTTTCCACCTACAGGAACATATTTTAATAGGTATGAGATTATCAGGATTGGTTTTGTTATGAGCAATCAGCCTTACAAGCCGCATTTTTATTCCAGCTCAATATAATTTCCCAGGTAATTTTAAATCACAGTGTTCATATACACTTTCCCTTCATTAGAAGATCAATTAAACTGACAGTAAAAAACCCGAATTGTTTCAGACACACATAAAAGCTCTTTGAGCACTGGTGTTATTGTTGGGATATCAGTTAGTTGTCTCGTTCTTGTTGTGGGCCTCGTGGTAGTAGGAATTTACGCCATTAGGCAAAAGAAACGTGCGGAAAGAGCCATTGGTTTAAGCAGACCTTTCAGTGAGTAACCATTCCTGTTGTGGATGATTTTTAGACTGAAATTCTGTCATTAATACTAGGTACTGGTCAGCTTATATTCACTACTCTCCTCTATCTTCCAGCTTCTTGGGCGCCAAGCGGAAATGATAGTGGCGGTGCACCACAGTTAAAGGGAGCAAGATGGTTTTCGTATGAAGAGCTTAAGAGGTGCACCAATAATTTCTCTGACAGTAATGAGATAGGATCTGGCGGCTACGAGAAGGTTATATATTCAACTCATTCATAACAGCTATGAAATTGTGCTTTAAGCTAAAATATTTTTTTTCTATACTTTTCGGTTGGCTATCCATAGGTTTACAGAGGCATGCTTTCTGATGGACAAGTGATAGCAATCAAAAGAGCTCAGCAAGGATCAATGCAGGGAGGCCTCGAGTTCAAGACTGAAGTTGAATTGCTCTCTCGCGTTCATCACAAAAATGTCGTTGGTCTTTTGGGATTCTGTTTCAAACAAGGAGAGCAGATGCTGGTTTACGAGTTTATGCCTAATGGAACACCTAGGGAAAGCTTGTCAGGTCAGTTATAGATTTTACTTCTCGCTAATTCATATTTTTAGTTTTATGTGTTTCATTTAGTACCATTGATT
The DNA here is from genome assembly GCF_916048215.2 of Malus sylvestris. Lineage (NCBI taxonomy): Eukaryota > Viridiplantae > Streptophyta > Magnoliopsida > Rosales > Rosaceae > Malus > Malus sylvestris. The sequence continues at coordinate 320,287 of NW_025920893.1, forward strand.
TAACACGTAATGATAAGCTTTGTTTTCATATGAGTTACAGGTGTTAGTGTATAAGCCATTTGAGTTATGTAGAGAATGCCACTTGTCCTTGTATTAGTGGCTGTTGAGTTTTGTCTCTAGGGTGTTATGTTTAGTATGAGTATAAATAGCAGAAGTACATTGTATTGATTAAGTTAACAGTAATAGAAAATCTGTTGCAAAAGATTGTCTTCTCTCTCCCTCTCTGATATTTGCTATCTTTCTTAATACCTAAGCTTTCTGCATTTCTTAGCAATGTTGTCATGGTATCTTCGCCGATACGGTTAACACCTTCGGTTGTCGATCCTTTTTGCTTCCGCTCTAGATTTTGGTTTCTTGGATTGTTGCTGTGATTTGTCGATCATCGTCGGTGCTGAGGTTGTGGATTTCGATTCAGTCGCAGTCGGTGGGTTTTTTATTTCTGTCGATCGTTGTCGAAGTCGGTGCTCTGCAAAACCCTAGAAATTGGGGATTTTTGGTGTTCTTGTGTTGTTGTTCATTGTCGCTCGTTGCTGAGGTGATTTCTTCTCTTTGTTACGATTGAATTCTTGTTAATCGTTGAAGATCTCTACTGCAAACCTAATCTGTGGAAATTGTTGTTGGGGATTCTTGATATTTTTGTTCATTCTCTCTCTGCTGTGCTTCTCTCGTGTGGTTTACGATTTGTTGGTTGTTATTTGTCCAAACATTGTTACCACTGCTCAATTGGCTCTTACTCAGTCTCCGATTTCCTCATTGATTCCCATTGTTGGTAATATTGTTACGGTTAAACTTGATGATTCCAATTATGTTACTTGGAACTTTCAACTGGAATTGTTATTGGATGGTAATGGAATTCGAGGATTTCTTGATGGCTCAATTCCTTGTCCTGCACGTTTTGATGATTCGGATTCTGATAATGATACTGTGGAACATGAACACACTGTCACTGATGCATATAAAATGTGGAAGATTCATGATAAGGCTTTGATGACACTCATTACTGCTACTCTGTCCACTGCTGCATTGTCTTGTGTGATTGGTTGTACGAGTTCGAAAGACATGTGGACTTCTCTTCGTGAAAGATTTGCCAATATGACTCGGACTAGCATTGTTCAAATGAAAATTGATCTTCAGAATATTAAGAAGGGTTCTGAGAATATTGATGCATATTTGCAACGAATCAAAGATGCTAGGGATCAATTGGCTGCAGTTGGGGTGTTTATTTCTGATGAGGACATTGTTATTGTTGCTTTGCGAGGCTTACCTCCTGAGTATAATACCATCAAAGCAGTGATTCGTGGTCGTGAAAATTTAGTGTCTCTTAAAGAGCTTCGATCACAACTGAGGGCTGAAGAATCTACATTAGATGAGACTACTAGACAGATTCCTCTTATGTCTGCTATGCGTGCTCAATCCACTGGTGCTATTTTTGAAGTTGGGGGTTCCTCGAGCACACAACCTTACTCTTCAGGTTCTGTTTTTGGTCAGTCCTCTGGATCTGTCATGCCATTTCCAATGCAGTTTGCCTCCATGCCATTCATGCCCCAGTTTCCAGTTTCTGGCCAGCAGGCTTTTGTGTCTCAATCTGGCTCGGGTACCTACAATAATTTTCGGGGGCACAACTTCAAATCCAAATGGAAAGGCAAGAAATTCTTCTCTGGGGGTCCATCTTCTCATAATCCATCCTTTACTCATGGTGCTAATCCTTCATCTTTTCATAATCAACCCTTCCCGTATAGTACCAATCCTTTCTCCCAGTCCTCCATTCAGCCTCCAGTCACACCATCTTCTCATAATCTTCAACAAATGTGTCAGATATGTGACAGGAAAGGTCACACTGCACTTACTTGTTTTCAACATGGTTGTCAAATCTGTCATCGTGTTGGGCATACTGCAGCTACATGTTTTGACATAAATTCAGCTCCAAATCAGTCAGTTCCTTCTTCTCAGTTCTACCATACCTATCCGCAGCAACATCAACATTCGGTGCAGTCTCATGCTCCAACTCCTGGTTCAGCTCATATGTCATACAATTCAGCTTCTCCCGGGTCTTCTCAGTTCTTTCCTCCCTCTGGAACTTCATGTCATAATCCTCCTGTTGCCATGAATGTGAGGGCTTAAGTATCACCTTCTGCACCCCAACCAGAGTATTGGCTTCTAGACTCGGGAGCCACCAATCATATGACTAGTGATTTGTCTAATCTTCATGTTGCGGCTCCATATCCTGCGAATGATACTGTCACTGGTGCAAATGGTGAAGGTTTAATTATTCCTAATGTTGGCAGTTCTAATCTTCATATTAAGTCTCACAATTTCAGATTGAATTCTGTTCTGCATGTTCCTCAATTATCTCAACATTTGTTGTCTATGCATCAATTGTGTAAAGATAATAATTGCCGATGTATTGTTGATGAATTCTCTGTTTGTGTACAGGACAAGGTTACCAAGAGAACATTGTTCCACGGACTGAGTAACAATGCAGTTTATCCTATTCCTATGCTCAAACCTTCCATCGGTCCTCCTGCAGCATTTCTTGGTCAAAAAGTTAGTTCTATTCTATGGCATTGTAGGTTGGGTCACCCTACTAATAATGTTGTACAACTTGCCCTTAATAAGTCTTCAATTCCATTTTATAGTACCTTAAACCCTCAGCCATGTATTCCTTGCTTGAATGGCAAATTCACTAAGCTGCCATTTCCTATACATGTTTCCAAGTCTTCAATTCCTTTTGAAGTCATTCACTCGGATGTATGGGGCCCTGCTCCTGCTATGTCTTTAGAAGGTTTTAGGTACTATGTCTCATTCATAGATGAATGTACTCGATATACATGGATCTTTCCTCTTGTTAATAAAGCTTCTGTGTTTGGCCTCTTTACTCAGTTTCACGCTTATGTGGTTAATTTCTTTGCTAAATCTATTAAAATTCTGCAAAGTGATGGGGGTGGAGAGTATCTTAGTAATTCTTTTCAATCTTTTCTTAAATCCAAGGGCATAATTCATCAGATTTCCTGTCCATATACACCTGAGCAAAATGGCTTAGCTGAAAGAAAGAATAGGCATGTTGTTGAAACAGCTATTACTCTTCTTCAGCAAGCTTCTTTACCTGATCCGTTTTGGTATCATGCTTGTGCTACTGCAACCTATCTTATCAATAGGATGCCTACCCCTAGTCTTGCAATGAAATCTCATTTTGAAGTCTTATTTCATTATGCACCTAGGTTAGATCACTTAAGGGTTTTCGGTTGTGCCTGTTATCCTTCTTTAAAACCTTATAGGACTACTAAACTTGCTCCAAAGACCACTCAGTGCATTTTCTTGGGTTATGCTGCACAGTATAAAGGTTACATTTGCTTTGATGTTTTCAAACACAAATTGCTAGTTTCCCGTCATGTGTTATTTGATGAAACTCAGTTTCCTATCTTGTCTTCTACTTTTTCCAAGCCATCTTCTTCTGCCACTTTTTCTCCCTCCCCACCACATATTGTTCATCCTAATACTTTTCACGAGTATCCCATTATCCTTATCCCTTTACCAACTGTTTTTCAGACACCTGCTGCATCTCTTCATGTTACTCAGTCCAGTTCTCTCTCCCATGGTGATCTTGTCTCCCCTACTGCTCCTGCATTAGTTAATGGTACTTCTACTCCTCCTCATGTATCAGAATTACATCCAAACACTACTATGTCTCAGGTTCCAGATTTACAGCCTGTGCTTCTTACTGCTGCCAATTGTCACCCTATGCAGACTAGATCCAAGTCTGGCATTTTTAAGAAAAAACAAGGGTTCACAGCTTCTGTTCCATCTTCTAGTAGCATTGAACCACACACTTTTGCTGTAACTTCCAAGTCTGTTGAGTGGAAACAGGCTATGCAAGAAGAAATTGATGCTTTACCTCATCAGCAAACTTGGTCACTTGTTCCTCTTCCTCCACATAAAAACCGTGTAGGCTGCAAGTGGATCTATAAGATCAAGCGGCATCCCGACGGCTCTGTTGCTCGGCACAAGGCCCGCCTAGTGGCACAAGGGTTTTCTCAAGAAGCAGGTCTTGATTACTATGAGACATTCAGTCATGTGGTTAAACCTACCACAGTAAGACTGATGTTATCTTTGGCAGCAACAAATGGTTGGAAATTGAATCAACTTGATGTCAAGAATGCGTTTTTACATGGTTTTCTTGAGGAGGAAGTCTATATGTCTCAACCCCCGGGATTTGTGGATAGAGATCACCCTAAGTATGTTTGCAAGTTACAACGGTCTCTCTATGGTCTTAAACAAGCTCCTCGAGCTTGGAATGATCGATTTACCTCTGTTCTGTTTACTCTTGGTTTTAAAGCTTCTCATGCCGATCCCTCTCTTTTTGTCAAGCATGATGGTCTTCATATAGTTGTGTTATTGTTATATGTGGATGATATCATCCTAACTGGAGATCATGCTGATAGTATACAATCTGTGATCCGGCATTTAACCAAGGAATTTGATATGAAGGACTTAGGTCTTCTTCATTATTTCCTCGGGTTGCAAATTGAATATCATCCCCAGGGGTTATTTGTTCATCAGTCTAAATATGTCCAGGACTTGTTGCAGAAGACGGACATGGTTCAATGCAAGTCTTGCAAAATGAGATGCGCAAAGTGAGACACCTAGTGAACACTTGGGGGTTAAGTGAGAAATTTTAAGTTTTATGGGGTAAATTGAGAAAAAAAAGTTGAGTTTTATGGTTTAGGGTCATCCCAATCAAAAATTACTCAATCATGGTAGTCCCCTTTACTCTGATCCTACTCATTATCGCAGTATTGTTAGGGCTCTTCAATACTTAACCTTCACAAGACCGGACATTGCTTATTCAGTTAACCAAGTGTGTCAGTTCATGCACACTCCATTGGACTCTCATTTTGTTGCTGTCAAACGGATTTTGCGTTATCTCAAAGGCACTCTTGATTGGGGAGTTTGCTTTAGACCTGGTTCATTTGACATTCGAGCCTACACTGATACGGACTGGGCTGGTGATCCCAATGACCGCCGGTCTACCACTGGTTTTGTGGTCTTTCTCGGTTCTAATCCCATTTCTTGGAGTTCCAAGAAACAACATACAGTGAGTCGTTCTTCCACTGAAGCAGAATACCGGGCTATGGCCACTACCACAGCTGAGGTTGTTTGGTTACAACAATTGCTCAAGGATTTGCATATTGTGAATTATGTACCTCCTCTGTTACATTGTGATAATATCTCTGCAATGGCATTGGCAACCAATCCGGTTCTTCATTCCAAAGTTAAACATATCGAAGTGGACTGTCACTTTGTTAGAGAACGGGTTCAACAGGGAGTGATTTCCCTACAGTTTGTCTCCTCCACTGATCAGTATGCTGATATTCTTACCAAAGGCTTGTATTCACCTTTGTTTCTTCGTCATTGTTCCAATCTTATGCTTGGGGCTTCCCACCATAAGATTGAGGGGGAATGTTAGAGTATAAGCCATTTGAGTTATGTAGAGAATGCCACTTGTCCTTGTATTAGTGGCTGTTGAGTTTTGTCTCTAGGGTGTTATGTTTAGTATGAGTATAAATAGCAGAAGTACATTGTATTGATTAAGTTAACAGTAATAGAAAATCTGTTGCAAAAGATTGTCTTCTCTCTCTCTCTCTGATATTTGCTATCTTTCTTAATACCTAAGCTTTCTGCATTTCTTAGCAATGTTGTCAGCAGGGAGATCTGGTATTCATCTCGATTGGAAGAGGAGACTCCGAATCACTCTTGGCTCGGCAAGAGGACTGGCTTACCTACATGAGCTTGCAAATCCTCCTATAATTCACAGAGATGTGAAGTCCACCAATATTCTATTAGATGAACATTTAACGGCGAAGGTTGCAGATTTTGGCCTCTCGAAGCTGGTCAATGACAGTGGAAAAGGACATGTATCGACTCAGGTCAAAGGAACAATGGTAAGTTTACAATTAAGCATTTCGAATGTTATCATTTATAACTACCTAAAATGTGATCTGCTAGGGTAAGCACTAAGCAGGAAAATCGTGTTTTCCAGTTTCAACATTTCTTGTATTGTAAGTTACTATCTACACTTTCAGGGCTATCTGGATCCTGAGTACTACATGACTCAACAATTGACCGAGAAGAGCGATGTATACAGCTTTGGAGTCGTTATGCTTGAACTGATAACTACTAGGCAGCCAATCGAGAAGGGAAAATACATTGTCCGTGAGGTACAGTTGGTGATGGACAAGAATGACGAAGAGCATTACGGTTTGAGGGAGTTAATAGATCGAAACATTCGAAACTCAGGAACTCTTATTGGGTTTGGGAGGTTCTTGGAGCTAGCCATGCAATGTGTCGAAGAATCAGCTGCAGATCGTCCCACGATGAGTGAAGTTGTGAAGGCTATCGAAACCATTCTGCAGAACGATGGGATGAACATAAACTCAACATCAGCATCTTCATCAGCCACAGAGTTTGCAGCATCAAAAGGTGCTCCGAAACATCCCTACAACGATGGCTTGCCGAAAAAGGAATTCAATGACAGCACCGGCTCCTTTGATTACAGCGGTGGATACGTTGTTTCAGCTAAAATCAAACCCAAGTAGTAATTATGAAGTGCAACGAAGTTTTGTGTCAATTAATTTCTTCTTTCGTAATTGTAATTTTCTGTATCCATATATACAAAAATGTAGCAAAAGAATACGTACGTAGTGTTTGATTTCAACTGACAAATAGGCATGTAATATTTTTACATTGTGTCTTAGATCTTTTGGATTTGATGCAAGACTTCTTTAAACGTGCTTTCTAACATTTCTTCCAGGAGAAGCAGCACCTGAGTGCTTTTTGAGAAAGCAGTTAAATAAATCATTTGAATAAATAATAGAAATTTCGACATGTTTACACTTGTAGCCTTATTAGTAGAATTGCTCCCTATAAAAAAAAGTCTCTCTTCGAGGTAGAAAAACTTAAAAAGTACTCATGATAAGAAACACTTCGAACTATTTTTAAAAAAGCACTTGAATTTAATAAAATTTCAACGTTGTTCTAATAAAAGCACTTTTAGCATAATTGAAATTCAGAGAATCATTTCATTCCACACTTCTAACCATACACAAATACACAATCCCATCTTAAAAATTCAATCCTCAACTTCTTTGGAGAAAGAAAAAAAATGAGAAACAAACATAAGGGAACATCTAGAAATGCAGCAACCTTGAGCAACTCCTCACTCTCTTTTGAGATGGCTCCAATCCTCGACCAGTCTCCACTGTATCCCGCATCGATGAATGCCAACCCGAACGCTACAACCGCAGCCCTAGGAAGAACCGTGTTCGAAACCCTGACCCTCAACGGGAACGTGAAGTTTTCTGGCGTCGTTGAATCTTCAGACATGTCTTTCAAAGACAAGGCTCTTTTATGCCACTACTACAATATATGCTATCACCGTCGGAGCAAAAACCGACGAGAAATCCGATTTCCGTCGGAAATTTGGCAAAAATCCGACATAAAACAATGTAATGTCGCATTTTCAAAGCGACACTATTGCTAGCGTCACGAAAGGGCTTTAGCGTCGGTTTCTTGGCTTAAACCGCCACTAAACAGCGTCGCTTTAAAGCGACACTAAAATTCACGTCGGTTTAAACCGACGTATACGTACACGTTACGTCGGCCTAAAGCGACGTTCATTAGCAATTTAATTGTAAAATATCCAACCTACTGTCGCTTTTAAACGACATCGAAATAAAATTAAATCAATTTAATATCCCATAAACCGATGTCAAATAACAATTAAATAAATAAAATATGCAAACTAATAACTGTCCTAACCGACACCACCTTTGTTAATAATAATAAAAAAAAACCGACAAACTGCATTCGTCTTCAATTAATTGTAACAGAAAAAATTTATATAATTACAATAATAAATTCCAAGGCCAAAATAAACATTAATGAAAATAATTAACAAGAAAAATAGTGCCAAAATACACAAATATTGTACATCTAACGTTCCACTTAATATACAAAAACTCATCCGTCATAACAACTACTAAATCCGACATTACAAACATAACATAAAAAAACAAAAAAGATAGAACGATTAAAGTATCATATTTAACCGACAAGAAAACGAACCAAATAAACTACTGAACTGAATATGCGCCTGAATGTGGCACAGATCCTTCTCGTCCTTGAGGTCCTATATCTAATGCCAACATCCTCGTCAAGTCCACATCAGATCCAACAGCCGCAAGCATTTCAACAAACCCTCCAGCTGGAAATTCAGGACAAGAAGCAGCCATCTCGGGTCGATATACTAGCACTTGATAAGGTGGCTCCTGCATGTAAGGCATGGGAGGCTGTTGCATGTATGGCATAGGTGGCTGCTGCACGTATGTCGTGGGCTGCATAGGCATCGGATACATAGGATACGGAGGTTACTGATTATGGCCAGCATACGGATATGCAGGGGGTGGCTGACTTTGACCCGACTGTTGAGGAGGAGGAGGCTGACTCTGGCCTGACTGTTGGGTTCCCAGGCTATACGGTGGTTGTGGCTGAAATCTTTGGAAAAGCCACGCAAACATCTGACTTTGCTTGTTCTCTAGGTCCGAAATCCGTTTATTGTTATTTTCGTCCCTCATTTTCAACTCATTATTTTGAGTCATCAGCAATGCCATTGCACTGTTAGATGACCTCTTGGAGGAAATTGATGAAGAAGATGAAGAAGACGCATAGGACATCAAATCAGGAGTCACCCTATGACCGTATCCTCTGACTTTATTACACCTCTCAGGACCCATTGTATCAACATACACTCGGGTCCTAAGATCTTCATTATCCTCTTGGCCCGACTGAATCAAAGTTTGCAAATTGCTCTCCATTGTTGCCTTGCATTACAATTTTTAAAATAAAAATTCAATTGTAAAACAGAAAAATAAGCTATAGATAATAAAAATTAATAACAATGAAATACTAACATAGTTAAATAAATTACCCCTGTACGCTCCGATGTTTCATCAATCCAAGTTTCATTTTTTCGTGTATGACATTCACGAAAAAAGGTTACAGGATCTGCTTCTTTCCCATGCTTCTTCCGCTTTACCAAAAATAAAAATTCACACAAACAATTTAAGCAAACCTCATTAAATTAAAATTTATAACTATAGAATATTTAAAATAACATTTCTTCAAATTGTACAATCCATACATATTCTTGCCGCTTTCTTGCAAAAGATTTTGTACCAGTAGTATAGTTCATTGTTTTCCTTTGCCGATTAATCTTATTTTTTTTCAGCAACCTCCTGAAAATAAAAATAAAAAATTTATTAGACAAATTTATAGTTATAACGAAATAAACTACATAACGATTACCTTTGTTTTATCTCCACTCCAGTATGCCAACAAATTAGCTCACTGGGTAGGATTCACTTCAGGAGGAGGCTAGCAACGCTCCTCTGCTACTCTTTCGGTATAATACTTTTTTTTAACTTATTTCTAAACTCTTTATGTGCATGCTCCGCAACCTTAAGTGTCATAAAGCGGATCAAAGGCATTTTTGGTATATCTGCATCTTCAAAAACAATATTTCCCTACATCCATAACAACAAAAAAATCAACCAAGTCAAATATTATAATAATCATTGAATTATTCTTTTCTTTTCTAGTAAAAATAAAAATATATATACCTTAATTCTATTCCAGAAAGCTTCCTTATCATCATCCTTAATCTTACGCCAATGCTTCGCCAACGGGAGATTTATGTGGTCTCTAACCTCAGATGCCACATATTTTGAAAATGCACTAGAATTATCACTAATGCATTTTCCGGACATATCAAACGAACAAAGCTGTTTCGTCCATTTGGGAACTAAGGGTCCTCACCTCTGTTGAGATGTTCCTTGTTCATACAAAAACCACAATTAAAACACACCAAAAAAGTAGGAAACAAATGAAAATTTTCAGTTTAAGCATAATAGTAGATTAAACACACCAAAAAAAAAACGAAACTAATAATAATATGGAAAAATAACCAGCTTCGAGCTCTTCCTCTTCCACATGAAGTTCCTCATAACGTTGATGATCACTACTACTATCCATAGCAAAAGTAAAGGAATCACGGAAGAAATGCGGAATAAAGAAGATGGAGAAGGAGAGGGAGTGAAATGAGAGAGTGAAATGAGAGAATGTAAAGGAAACGGTCGAAATATAGAAGCTTAAATATGAAAAAAAACTTAGCGTCGAAATATGAAAACATTACGTCGCTTAAAACCGACACAACCTCTGACTTGACCTAGATACACATAGCCTGGCACACTTTTGACTGCAAGGATACTGGCGTCGAAATAGGGTCATATTGCGTCGGTTAAAACCGACGTTTTTATGACAGATTTGCCTAGCGTCGAAATAAAAGACACTTTGCGTCGGTTTTAACCGACGTTCTTCTGACAGACAATCATCGTAGTGGCCTCATAATTGGACATGCGAATGAACCGAGGCATCGAAATAATAAATGGTTGCGTCGGTTTAAACCGACACCACCACTTATTATTTCGACGCAACCATTTATCATTTCGATGCCTCAGTTCATTCGCACGTCCAATATGACCCTAATTCTTCCAATCCATTTCCCCGTGCAAAAAAACAGGGAAAATTCCCGCCCAAGATAAAAAAATAAAAGAGTTTAACTAAAAAAAAATGGAAACGAGGAGAAAAAAAAAGGTTTAACCCAAAATTAAAAAATAAGTAGTTATGTTATTTTATATAATATTTTAATAAATAAAATTTAGTTATGTTATTTCATATAATATTTTAATAAATAAAATTTAACTTATACATAATACTTAATAAAAAACAGAAATATAATTTTAGGATCATTTTGATATAGATGCCTTAAATTTGAATTTTTTTAATCAAACATCTATAACTTTTAAACTTTTGATCAAACATTCTTCTGTTAATTTTTAATTAAAAAATATGATTTTTATTGTAAATAATTGACCAACTAGTTCATAAAATAATATGATAAATATTCTAAAAATTCTAAAATCACCACAAACTTCCTATCTTATCTTATCATAATTCGTTTAAAATGAATTTTTCTTATTCAAATAATTTGTTGTATTAAATTATAAAAAACATATAAACATCATATTAACATACAATTATGAAATATAACATGCACAAATATTAAATATAACGTACCAATTTGTATTAATCTGGGTATGTATTAGTATTTTGGTACGTTATGCAATTTTTTATTTAGTACGTACCAAGTTATTAGTACATTGTATTATCCTTATTTTGGTACGTATAAAACTTATGGTACGTTATGTGTAAGTTGTGTAACCCAAAAAAAAGATCAGTTTTCACATTAAAACATTGCACTAAAAAATATTTTGTCAACTCTTAAGAGTTTATTCATACTTTCATTAAGTATAACTAGTGTAAATATTTTAAATTGAAGATCGAAATCATTCACTGTATTCATATAGGGTGAAGGAGTGTACATATAAAAAATCATCAAAATCGAAGTTAAAATAACCGTTAAATCGTGATTTTTCGTTAATAACCGTCGAATAAGTTTTTCTCGTTACTTTATCTCAGAATGTTTTTTTTTTGCAATTTTTGGCATATGCGATCTCGAATTATATACAAACATGTTTGATGGTTAGATCGTTGAAATTAGTTTCGTAGAATTCGTATTCCATCAAAATGATAGATTCACTAACACTTAAAGAGTTTATTCATACTTTCATTAAGTATAACATAAGATTTTGTGATATCCACTTATGTAAATATTTCAAATTGAAGATCGAATTCATTCATTGTATTCATATAGGATCAAGGAGTGCAGCTGTAAAAAAATCATCAAAATCGGAGTTAAAATAACCGTTAAATTGTGATTTTTCGTTAATAACCGTCGAATAAGTTTTTCCTGTTACTTGATCTCAGAATGTTTGTTTTTTTCAATTTTTGGTGTATGCGATCTTGAATTATATACAAACATGTTTGACGGTTTGATCGTTGAAATTAGTTTCGTAGAATTCATATTCCATCAAAACGATAGATTCACTAACACTTAAAGAGTTTATTCATACTTTCAATACGTATAACATAAGATTTTGTGATATCCACTAATGTAAATATTTCAAATTGAAGATCGAATTCATTCATTGTATTCATATAGGGTCAAGAAGTGTAGCTGTAAAAAATCATCAAAATCGGAGTTAAAATAACCGTTAGATCGTGATTTTTCGTTAATAACCGTTACTTGATCTCAGAATGTTTATTTTTTGCAATTTTTGGCGTATGCGATCTCGAATTATATACAAACATATTTGACGGTTCGATCGTTGAAATTAGTTTCGTAGAATTCATATTCCATCAAAACGATAGATTCACTAACACTTAAAGAGTTTATTCATACTTTCATTAAGTATAACATAAGATTTTGTGATATCCACTTATGTAAATATTTCAAATTGAAGATCGAATTCATTCATTGTATTCATATAGGATCAAAGAGTGCAGCTGTAAAAAAATCATCAAAATCGGAGTTAAAATAACCGTTAAATCGTGATTTTTCGTTAATAACCGTCGAATAAGTTTTTCCTGTTACTTGATCTCAGAATGTTTTTTTTTTGCAATTTTTGGTGTATGCGATCTTGAATTATATACAAACATGTTTGACGGTTTGATCATTGAAATTAGTTTCGTAGAATTCATATTCCATCAAAACGATAGATTCACTAACACTTAAAGAGTTTATTCATACTTTCAATAAGTATAACATAAGATTTTGTGATATCCACTAGTGTAAATATTTCAAATTGAAGATCGAATTCATTCATTGTATTCATATAGGGTCAAGAAGTGTAGCTGTAAAAAATCATCAAAATCGGAGTTAAAATAACCGTTAAATCGTGATTTTTCGTTAATAACCGTTACTTGATCTCAGAATGTTTATTTTTTGCAATTTTTGGCGTATGCGATCTCGAATTATATACAAACATGTTTGACGGTTCGATCGTTGAAATTAGTTTCGTAGAATTCATATTCCATCAAAACGATAGATTCACTAACACTTAAAGAGTTTATTCATACTTTCATTAAGTATAACATAAGATTTTGTGGTATCCACTAGTGTAAATATTTCAAATTGAAGATCGATCATTTTTAGGGGTATAAAATTGTTAAATAAAAGAATTTAATATATATATATATATATAATTATTATAGTTTTTAGAAGTACAAAATTGTTAAATAAAAAGAAAAATAGTGTAATTAACAACTCAAAAGTTTCGCGAACTGTAAATAAGAAAAAATAATCACCCTTTTTTCGCATTAATACATATAATTCACAACAGGTTTTTACCTTGCGTCGAAATAGACTGACATTGCGTCGAAATAGACTAACATTGCGTCGGATCAAACCGACATAACATGACAGTCTGTGTCGAAATAAGCTTTCATTGCGTCGAAATAATCTGAGGTTGCGTCGGTTAAAACCGACGCCAACTGAATGAAAAAGCTCTTCCAATCCTCATGAAAAAAACCGGGAAAAGTCCCGCCCAAAATATTTCAATTAAACCGACGCAGATGACATATGTCGTCAGTTAAAAGCGACAGGAAACAAGCTAAAAAAAAAGTATAACCCAATATTTAAAAAAAAGGTTTAACTTATATATAATACTTAATAAAAAACAGAAATATAATTTTATAATAAGATATCATAACATACGAAATGAAAGATAGTATAATTAATACATAAAATAATTAACATATTTATTCCTCATCATCATCTGTTAGCTCATCGTCGACATTGGCATGATTAACGAACTCGGTAGGCAACGCTAATGATTCAAGAAAATGAGTCTCTTCCACGCCAACCCTTGTATGGAAATTTTCATTATCAAGAATTCGATCATCCAAATTCGGTATGACATAATCATCAATAGCATCACTATCATCTAGTACGTCAAACAAATCCCTCGGCTGGGTTCGAACAACTATGTGCCAATCTTTTTCAATTGTGTCCTCCATGTAAAATGCTTGTAATGCTTGTGATGCTAGTATGAAAGAATCCTCTTTAAATCCCAATTGATTGAAATTCACCATAGTAAATCCATATTGATTGGTCTTCATTCCTCGTGGACTTTCACTATTAAACCATTCGCACTTAAATAACATCACAGCTCGACCCCTATCTCTTGCCTCAGTAGGACCACAATATTTAACCTCGAACATATCTACAACTCTGCCATAACAATTCACTTGCCCAATTGCTCCAGGAACATTTGCAGGTACAAAGACACCACAATTTTGATTCTTATGCTTATCATCCACAGATTTTATACGAAATCTAAACCCATGAACAATGTGACTTTTATATCTACTCACAACCCTACTAGGATAATTAGCTAGCCAATGCAAGTCTTGAGATATCAACGTGTCATTAGCATGATAGCTTGAATTCATCTGTAATAAGTATGAAGATAAAATTGACAGAATAACTATAACATGTTATAATTAAAATGCAAAACAATAAATAAATAATGTGATTGTTATATCAACTCACATGTTGCTTGAACCATTCTGGAAATTCTTTCTTCCTTAGCTCCTTAATTTGTCTCATAGTTAACCTTTCTCGACGATGTTTAGTTTTCATGAATTCCTCATGTTGGCTACACAATTATGTCCAAATTTAGATAATTAATTTTTCAAAGTTAAGAAAATCAATAAAACATTAAGACGTATGATTAAACGTTCTTACCTTCTAAATGGGTTCACTTCATCACAATTATTTAGAATGTATCTATGGCACTGATCAAGAACATATAAATCGAGCTCCACATTTTCTCCTGAACCCATATAACATCCTTTGGAGTCAAAAATTGATAACCCACCAGACACTCCACGTCCAATACCATCTTCATTTCGGCCTCTACGGGTACGACGAGACTCGACACCTCTAAGATACATGGAACAGAAAGACAAGCACTCATCCACCAAATATGCTTCAACAATAGAACCTTCAGGACGACCCTTATTACGAACATAGCGCTTCAACGTTTGCAAATACCTATAATTATAAACGAAACACAAACAATTATAATTATAAATTAAAGTTATGAGTACAATTGTAAAAAAATTATAAAAATTTATTAATTACCGTTCAATTGGATTCATCCATCTATAGGGAACAGGCCATGCAAGAGCTGCTTCATCTGCCAAGTGAACTGGAAGGTGCACCATTATATCAAAAAATGCAGGAGGGAATATTTTTTCAAGTTGACATAATGTCAAGGCAATTCTTGAACTCAGTTCCTTGAATCCTTCCTCATACTCCTTCTTACTACACAACTGTCTGAAAATTGCACTCAACTCTAATAATACCATAGTAACAGCTTTAGGCAAAACCGGGCATATTGCAAGCGGGAGTAACTGCTCCATTAAAACATGGCAATCATGACTTTTCAACCCATGTATTTTTTGTTCATTCACGTGCACACATCGCGATAAATTTGATGAATATCCATCGGGGACCCGAATAGTAGACAACACATTGCAAAACGTAGTTTTTTCTTCTCTTTTCAACGTGAACAAAGCTGGAGGTAGAAATGTTCTATTTCCTTCTCTACGTGGGTGTTGACTGCGTCTTATGTTCAAGACTTCAAGATCTGCACGTGCAGCCAATCCATCTTTAGACTTTTCTATACCTAGCAATGTTTCCACCACACTGTCACATATATTCTTCTTGATATGCATAACATCAAGATTGTGTCTAATCAACAGATGCCTCCAATAAGTAGGCCTGGCAATTCCTGACACGACCCGATAACCCGACACGACACGACACGAAATTAACAGGTGTTCGGGTCGACACGATAACGAAACGGGTCGTTATCGGGTAACCCGATAAACACCTGTTAAGATAACGGGTTGGTTCAGGTATACACGTGGGTAACACGATACACGATAAGTAGAATATTAATTTAATAATTTTATAACCCTAAAAAAATACTATAATAATTATATATATTAATTTAACAATTTTATACCCCTAAAAACTATAATAATTATGTATATGTGTATATATATATATATATATTAAATTAACTATAATAATTATACCCCCAAAATATTAACTATAATAGTTATATTTATATATATATATATTAAATTTTAAATTAAATTTTATACCCCTAAAAACTATAATAATTATACATACAAAATAAATAGATTTAAATCTACTTAATAAATAAATAAATACACACACACACACACACACACATCATTGAACTTCATAGGATACGAATTATACGAAACTAATTTCAACGATCCAACCGTCAAACTTGTTTGTATATGCTTCGAGATCGCATCAGCAAAAAATTACAAAAAAAAAATTCAGATATCAAGTAACAAGACAAAACTTTTCGATGGTTATAAACAAAAAATCACGATTTAACGGTTATTTTAACTTCAATTTTGATAATTTTTTATAGCTACACACCTTGACCCTATATGAATACAATAAATGAATTCGATCTTCAATTTAAAATATTTACACTAGTGGATACCACAAAATCTTATGTTATACTTAATGAAAATATGAATAAACTCTTAAGTGTTAGTGAATCTATTGTTTTGATGAGATACGCATTTTGTGAAACTAGTTTCAACGATCCAACCGTCAAACTTGTTTGTATATGCTTCGAGATCGCATACGCCAAAAATTGAAAAAAACAAACATTCAGAGATCAAGTAACAAGACAAAACTTTTCGACGGTTACAAATGAAAAATCATGATTTAACGGTTATTTTAACTCCGATTTTGATGATTTTTTACGTCTACTCCTTGACCCTATATGAATACAATGAATGAATTTGATCTTCAATTTAAAATATTTACACTAGTGGATACCACAAAATCTTATGTTATACTTGATGAAAGTATGAATAAACTCTTAAGTATTAGTGAATATATTGTTTTGATGGGATACGCATTATACGAAACTAGTTTCAACGATCCAACCGTCAAACATGTTTGTATATACTTCGAGATCGCATACGCCAAAAATTCCAAAAAAACAAACATTCAGAGATCAAGTAACAAGACAAAACTTTTCGACGGTTATAAACGAAAAATCACGATTTAACGGTTATTTTAACTCCGATTTTGATAATTTTTTACAGCTACACTCCTTGACCCTATATGAATACAATGAATGAATTTGATCTTCAATTTAAAATATTTACACTAGTGGATACCACAAAATCTTATGTTATACTTGATGAAAGTATGAATAAACTCTTAAGTGTTAGTGAATATATTGTTTTGATGGGATACGCATTATACGAAACTAGTTTCAACGATCCAACCGTCAAACATGTTTGTATATGCTTCGAGATTGCATACGCCAAAAATTGCAAAAAACAAACATTCAGAGATCAAGTAACGGGACAAAACTTTTCAACGGTTATAAACTATAAACTCTTAAGTGTTAGTGAATCTATTGTTTTGATGGGATATGCATTTTGCGAAACTAGTTTCAACTATCCAACCGTCAAACATGTTTGTATATGCTTCGAGATTGCATACGCCAAAAATTGCAAAAAACAAACATTCAGAGATCAAGTAACGGGACAAAACTTTTCAACGGTTATAAACTAAAAATCACGATTTAACGGTTATTTTAACTCCGATTTTGATGATTTTTTTACATCTACACTCCTTGACCCTATATGAATACAATGAATGAATTCGATCTTCAATTTAAAATATTTACATTAGTGGATACCAAAACATATTATGTTATACTTGATGAAAGTATGAATAAACTCTTAAGTATTAGTGAATCTATTGTTTTGATGGGATACACATTATACGAAACTAGTTTCAACGATCCAACCGTCAAACATGTTTGTATATACTTCGAGATCGCATACGCCAAAAATTGCAAAAAACAAACATTCAGAGATCAAGTAACAAGACAAAACTTATCGACGATTATAAACAAAAAATCACGATTTAACGGTTATTTTAACTCCGATTTTGATAATTTTTTACAACTACAGTCCTTGACCCTATATGAATACAGTGAATAAATTCGATCTTCAATTTAAAATATTTACATTAGTGGATACCACAAAATCTTATGTTATACTTAATGAAAATATTAATAAACTCTTAAGTGTTAGTGAATATATTGTTTTGATGAGATACGCATTTTGCGAAACTAGTTTTAACGATCCAACCATCAAACTTGTTTTTATATACTTCGAGATCGCATACGCCAAAAATTGCAAAAAACAAACATTCAGAGATCAAGTAACGAGACAAAACTTTTCGACGGTTATAAACGAAAAATCACGATTTAACGGTTATTTTAACTCCGATTTTGATGATTTTTTACAGCTACACTCCTTGACCCTATATAAATACAATGAATGAATTTGATCTTTAATTTAAAATATTTACACTAGTGGATACCACAAAATCTTATGTTATACTTGATGAAAGTATGAATAAACTCTTAAGTGTTAGTGAATTTATTGTTTTGATGGGATACGCATTATACGAAACTAGTTTCAACGATCCAACTGTCAAACATGTTTATATATACTTCGAGATTGCATATGCTAAAAATTACAAAAAACAAACATTCAGAGATCAAGTAATGAGACAAAACTTTTCGACGGTTATAAACTAAAAATCACGATTTAACGGTTATTTTAACTCTGATTTTGATGATTTTTTATAGCTACACTCCTTGACCCTATATGAATACAATGAATGAATTCGATCTTCAATTTAAAATATTTACATTAGGGGATACCACAAAATCTTATGTTATACTTAATGAAAGTAAGAATAAACTCATAAGTGTTAGTGAATCTATTGTTTTGATGGGATACGCATTCTACGAAACTAGTTTCAACGATCTAACCGTCAAACTTGTTTGTATATGCTTCGAGATCGCATACGCCAAAAATTGCAAAAAAAAAAAAACATTTATAGATTAAGTAACGGGACAAAACGTTTTGACGGTTATAAACGAAAAATCACAATTTAACGGTTATTTTAACTCCGATTTTGATGATTTTTTACAACTACACTCCTTGATCCTATATGAGTACAATGAATGAATTCGATCTTCAATTTAAAATATTTACACTAGTGGATACCACAAAATCTTATGTTATACCTAATGAAAGTACGAATAAACACACTAGTGGGTCACTTTCATTAAGCTTTGAGTTCCATTGGCAATGTTTAAACTTTTGAGAAAGGCTTCACAACCTTGAAAACAAAAACGCTTTCATTTTGCATATCCTTGCACATTTAGTATTTGTAATAGATTGTAGTGTATGAATGTATTTTTTATAAGGCTCTTATTTTCGAGTGTAGATGTAGTACTTAAACGACAAATGTGTTTTAATGTTTTGAAGTAATATTTATGTGACAATGTGTGGTATGTGCAAATTTAAGAAAAAACAAATATTTTTCTTAACGGGTCATAACGGGTCGGGTCACTTTACCCGTTGGGTAAAGTGACCGAACCTATTAAGGACCTGTTAAGATAACAGGTGTGACACGACACGACCCGTTAAGATAACAGGTGTTACACGAAAACGACACGAACACGACTGACACGACCCATTTTCCAGGCCTACCAATAAGGTAGTTCATAAAAAATAGATTTCTTCTTCCACTGACTGTTACCACTTGTACTGCTCGAAGTTCTTTTTCTGCGTTGCCCAACTGAAGCATTTTTCTTTGGTTTTCCAAAAGTAAATCTCAATGTACAAAGTTCTTCGAGACATTGTAAACCAGTCCACTGCCTTGGTGCACTACGATGCTCTCGACGACCATTAAAAGCTGTGGTTTGCCTTCGAAACCTATGATTATCTTCAAGAAAGCGTTGATACCCCATATAACAAATTTTACGACTCGTCGGCAAGTAAATAGATTCTTTATCATGCATGCAATGTGGACAGGCTTTATAGCCATGTGTACTCCATCCTGACAACATTCCATAAGTCGGAAAATCACTTATAGTCCATAAGACAGCAGCCTTCATCGTAAAACTTTGGTTGGAATACGCATCATAAGTTGGAATGCCCACCTTCCACAACTCATTCAACTCGTCAATCAGTGGACGCATGTATACATCAATCTCTTTACCAGGACTGCGCGGTCCTGGTATTAAAAGAGACAACAACAAATTTGGTTGCTTCATGCACATCCAAGGCGGCAAATTGTAAACAGAAAGCACCACAGGCCATGTGCTATGGTCATTCCTCATTTTTCCAAAAGGATTAAATCCATCACTGGCCAACCCTAATCGGACATTTCGAATTTCTGACGCAAAATCCGAATATAAATTATCCAAATGCTTCCATGCTGGAGAATATGAAGGATGTCTCATAAACTCATCTTTAGGACATTCAATTGCATGCCACCTCATATGTTCAGTTGTATGCTTCGACATAAAAAATCGTTGTAATCGTGGTTTTAAAGGAAAATACCACATAACCTTAGTTGCGATCTTTTTTCTCGACCTATCCGCTGCGTTGGTAATTTTATATCTTGATTCACCACAAACCGAGCACACGGTCAAATTCGAAGTATCTTTCCAATAGATCATGCAATCATTGGGACATGCATCAATTTTCACATACGTTAGACCCAAGTCATTTATAAGTTTTTTTGCCTTATAACAGGATTCAGGCAAACAATCTCCTTCAGGCAACATTCTTTTAATTAACTCCAGTAAAGTTGTGAAGATCTCGTCTGGCATTCCCGCTAAACACTTGATCTGATACAGTCTTACAACTGCTTCTAATTTCTTAAACTCCTTACACCCTGGCCACAAATCTTGATCTGCCTCTTCAAGCAACCTAAAAAAGTCTCCACCTCTTCTGGACGCCCTTCCCCAATAGACGTTTCAGTAGACGGCCCAACACCTTCTTCTGTTAATGGTTGGACAAGTACATCATTAAGAAATTCATGCATGCCAATCACCTCATCTCCTGTTTCTTCTTCTCCAATTGCCACATTTTGCTCTCCAAGCAAGCATTTTTATAATCTTTATCCATATCATACAATATGAGATGTTCAATAATAGTGTTCCTAACAAAAGTATATCGATTACAACATCTTTTGCAAGGACATCTAAACTTATCAGGACCAACACCATTTGCAACTGCTTGATCCAAAAACAAATTAATTCCAGCTGTATACGCTTCAAAATTTCAGGGTATCGTCAACCAACTCTTGTCCATGTTTTACCAGTTTACGACGGTAAAATATTACGCTGACACTAAGATGCCTACAATCTTGCAATCCCTATCATGTAGGCATAACTATTAGAATTTTCAATTTCTATCTTTCAACCCTCGAACTCTATCACGATTGCAATCTTTTAATTTTCAACACCTATTATAGTAAAAACAAATTAAAATAACAACAAAAAGTTATCAAAATTATGCTCATCTAATCCATTCTAGTAAATAACAACCAAAAGTTATCAAAATAACAATAAATTAAAATAACAATTATAGTGCAAAAGTTATATTTAATATTGTTAATTTAAAATGCTTATAAATATTATTCGTTCCATTTTCTCATAACAATTCAAATTTTAAAAAAAATTAATTTAACATAATATATTCTTATATTACTAAAATGACACACCCTAACCCGAAAATTAGGACATGCTGGCCATCACGTGAGCGTGACGTAACCATAAGTGCAGGCGGAAACGATAATATAACAAAAATACTAACCAACAAAAACCACTAATTGCAGTTATTAACAACCTAGCATTCTATGTGCATTATAGTGTACTAAACACACATAAACAGAGCATAAGCGTCTAGGTGCAGTCAAGTAGGACCATAACTAATTTACAACACCCTCGGGTGAATCCTACATTTATTTAGTCTGTCAGAACGCCGAAGAAGTCCTTGTAGGCCACCAACACCTCAACTAGAACCTGGAGGGGCGCAAAACAGAAAACGTGAGTGGGCGAAAATAAAGCTTTTCCAAAACATTTCATAACTCCACATTTATAACCCCTCTTTGAAAACCTGTATACTTTCCCAGAAAAATAGTATATATATATCGCAACCATCTCAATCATCAATCTCATAACATATTCAATAGAAAACGTGCCATGTCAAATTCAACAGTTTAGTATGAATGCATTAACATAAACCAGGTGAAAGAATAAATCAACCGGAGACCCTACAATGGTCCTGTACGGCTGAATGTAGAGCTCAAAATCTCATCTAACTGGAGTCACCAAATGTGACCTGTACGGCCATGCCGGAGTCACCTAGTATGACCTGTACGGCACTACACTGCACATAAGTCGGAATTACCTAATGTAATATGTACGACTTAATGGTGTAATAATATGCTCTAGTGCTTTTCTCATCAATCATTTGTGCACATAATCTAAGGTCACCTACCAGTCGGAACCCCTCTAATGGTCTGTACGACTGGCATGTCGGAACCACCCCCGGTGGTCTGTACGACTAGCATCTACTTGGATCCAAGGTGAGCATACGATGCAGGGTGAATAATATAAGCACTAATACCAAGGTGCAGTTTATGAGCTCAACATATCTCAACATCATCATAACAGTAATAATACTCACCTGTGCGTCCACCGCACCATTTCACATATATGCATCATACAACAATTCATAATATTCATGAAATTCTATGCATGGCAACCAACTATATTCCATATCACAATTCAACATACTTTTCATTTAAGTTGATTTCTGGGGAAATCGGGTATATAGGTATATATATAGAAAGCAATGCCCACTCACTGGTATGTTGCCGGGTCGTAACCCCCTTGACGCCCCTGGATGTACTCCTCCTCGCTATAAGTCTCACCTATACAAGAAGTACCCGAAATAACGTTATTTAACGCATAACCCAACTCTTAGCTAATAACTCCTCATATGTTGCTAAAATTGGGTATATGAATATACCACGGTGACCTACACAACCTCAGGATCATCCCCATATTTTTAAAATAATTTTTGGACCCTTCACGCGCCCCCACGCGCCTGAAATGGCACGGACCTACGCGCCCCCCACGCGCAGCCACGTGCGTTGCACACTGACGGCGTCAGGAATATTTCAAGAATATTCCGTTAAAACCTAACAGTTCCGTTAACGGCATCAGGAATATTCCGTTAGAACTAACAGAATATTCCGGTTTCTTCTCCGATGGACTCTCGCCGGACTCCGGTCACCGGAAAACTGGGAAAAATTTCTATTTAACTAGTCTCACTCGTTTTTCGTCCATTTTTCTCGAATTTTATACCAAATTGAAGCATTTAACATGTACAATCACGTTGGAAGGGTTTTAAACACTAAAAACCACGGGATCATACCTTCCAAAATTTCGAGAAATCGGCTAAACGTCGAACCTAGTGATTCCGACGTCCAAAACTTCCAACCAACCCACTCCGAGCTTCCTTGGGACTTCCTAAAGCTCACTGTGATCTTAGTTTGGCCTAAAACACATCCACTTCAAAGATCATGAACAGTACATAATCACGGTGTCTTTAGAAACTAGGGTTTTCGAAATGAAACTCACCTTAAACTGGTACCTACGTGATCGTGGAGTCCTCAGGAGTGCAATGGTGGTTCTAAATCCGGCGTTGGTTTGATTTTTGGTGGTTTTGGTGGTTGCCCGTGTGTTCGAGAGGGTGAGAGAGAGAGAAAAGGTTTGAGGAAGAGAGAGAGAGTGAATACGGGAAATGGGGAGGGAATCAGGGCATGAGGCCCTACCTAAACTTCCAACTGACCAAATTAAAACATACAATTGTAAATCCAAGTCTTAGTTTAAGTTCCTAACACTAGGTAATAATCTAATTAACAATAGTTTAGGAACTTTAGGTAAAACTAAATGTCGAATTTACGCACCTTAATCCCGTTTAAGGTCACATTTGTAATTTCACGTCCTCGGAATTAATAATTCCGGGACGGGCCGTGACAAAAAATTATAAGTTTATGTTATATTAATATTGTTAATTTAACATAAATGCTTATAAATATTATTCATTTCATTTTCTCATAACCTTTCAAATTGCAAAAAAAATTAATTTAACATAATATATTTTTATATTACTAAATATTATAAGTTTATGTTATATTTAATATTGTTAATTTAACATCAACGCTTATAAATATTATTCATTCCATTTTCTCATAAAAATTCAAATTGCAAAAAAAAAAATTATTTAACATAATATATTCTTATATTACTAAATATTATAAGTTTATGTTATATTTAATATTTTTAATTTAACATAAATGCTTATAAATATTATTCATTCCATTTTCTCATAACAATTCAAATTGCAAAAAAAAATTAATTTAACATAATATATTCTTATATTACTAAATATTATAATTTTATGTTATATTTAATATTGTTAATTTAACATAAATTCTTATAAATATTATTCATTCCATTTTCTCATAACAATTCAAATTATTCTCATCTAATCCATTCTAGTAAATAACAACAAAAAATTATCAAAATAACAACAAATTAAAATAACAATTAGAGTGCAAAAAAAATTAATTTAACATAATATATTCTTATATTATTCAATATTATAAGTTTATATTATATTTAATATTGTTAATTTAACGTAAATGCTTATAAATATTATTCATTCCATTTTCTCATAACAATTCAAATTATTCTCATCTAATCCATTCTAGTAAATAACAACAAAAAATTATCGAAATAACAACAAATTAAAATAACAATTAGAGTGCAAAAAAAATTAATTTAACATAATATATTCTTAAATTACTCAATATTATAAGTTTATGTATATTTAATGTTGTTAATTTAACATAAATGCTTATAAATATTATTCATTCCATTTTCTCATTAATTAATTCGACTAAATATTAATTAATTTAACAAAAATATTAGAAATTTATCTAACTACTTAAATTACAATTTTTAAATAAATAAACTTGTGTATTATACAATTTAAAAATTAAAGAATTTAGTGATAGAAACTGAATTATAGAAGAATTTCGTCGTCGATCAATTCTTTATGTACTCCAGCTCAAATAAATTCCCTACAAAAATAAATTGTATCTAAAAATTAAACATAAGAGGAGAAAATAAAAATATTACAAGCAAGAAAAACTTACCGTTGTGAAGAATGAACTTGCAAGAACTCAGGAAGGTGAAAGAGAAGAAGAAATAATAATGGTGAAAGAGAGAGAACACCAAAAGGCTTTGTAAATCGGAAGAGAGAATGAGATAAATGCAAGAGAAGAAGAAGAAAACACGGGGGAGGGTATATAAAGACCATCAATCTGTCGCTTACAACCGACACCGGGTTTCAAAATATTTAAAAAAATAAAATATATGTCGCTCAGAACCGACGCAGGCTTTAAAATATATAAAAACAACAATTAGTGTCGCTTCTATATGCGACACCCATACTTTATGTCGCTTAAAGCGACGCCAATATTTAAAATTATTAAAATGTGTGTCGGTTATAAGCGACAATA
The DNA here is from genome assembly GCF_916048215.2 of Malus sylvestris. Lineage (NCBI taxonomy): Eukaryota > Viridiplantae > Streptophyta > Magnoliopsida > Rosales > Rosaceae > Malus > Malus sylvestris. The sequence continues at coordinate 345,851 of NW_025920893.1, forward strand.
AATGTTTACGTCGGTTTAAAAGCGACGCAGGCTTTGTAAATCCGATGTCATATTCAGTGGGTGTCGCAACTCTCTTGTGCGCCACTATATTATATTAAACCGACGCAACAACTGACACTATAAGGCCCTTTTGTAGTAGTGTGCGGCCAACATTTTATTTCTTCACTTTTGATCAACTTCTGAATTTGGTAGCTATATCTATATGACTTGGCTTCTTTTCCCGAAATACACCAAAACGGTTGAATTAGTTTGCTTGTTAGACGGCCGCAACTACTTTGCTTCCAGGAAAAAGATTGTTTGAAAACTCAACAGTTGAATTTTTACTGAAGTTTGAGCTAACACTCACGATTTGTAATCGGATTTGCGATTAAAAATTTATGTAGGACATTTTAGAGATGTTCCGACTGTCAAAACAGATCTGATCGTGGTCACATATATTTTTGGTTGATTTTTACGTTTTTTTTTTGTCAAACGATAAATTTTGTTAGATTAGCCACTGACGGAATTTAAACTCACGCCGTCATGCAATGATTCAACACATTTCCACGCTGTAGTAAAGGACCACTTGCTTCACAAGATTAAATATTCAATAAAAATACTTATGTAAAATAATAAATGGTGAAATTGCTTACAAATGGTGTAAAACTCAAAGGTCGCAAAAGTGGGTGAGTGTTACTCAATAATCACATTTTCACAAAAAAAAAATTAAAATATGAGCAAGCATACATCAAAAATTAAGCATTCGTTTGGAAGCTTTAAAAATAGTCGAAAGCATTTTCAGTGAAAATGCTTTTGAAATCATCTTTAATAAAAATGCAAGTGAATTTTAGAAAAATACTTGAAGCGTTTCCTGCAAGGAAGCACTCCCACACGAGCCCAACAATCTTTCCATACCTTAATTACCCGATTCTAACATGTATTTAATTATCTACTAGCAAACAAGACGTGTGTGTGAAAAGCATCACCCTATTATGGGTATGGCGGAGCAGGTGGAGCCTGGTGGGCAGGCGAAGGGGAAGTCCTCGAGGATGGATGGAGAATCAGTTTCTTCACCGATTGAATTTGGAGCTAATGGTGTTGATTCGTCCAGATCTGGTAAGAGAAGTCGTGGAATTGATGGACCGAATTTGGATGCTGAACGTGACATGGCTGCTCTGCACCTGGAGCCTAATGTGAGTTTCAAAGACAAGCTTATGAAATCATCTCGGCGACTTGTCTCGGTTTCTGTATCTGATTTTGATTTTGATCCTGATCTCGTTGACGGGGACGTGTCATTCTCTCGTGAAGTGAAAGGGCCTATCGTTACATTCTCTGAAAAAGCTGTGACGAAATTTGGTAAGGATTGGCATGATGCTCTGGTCATCAAACTTCTTGGGCGATCGCACACTTATAATTTTTTGTTGAACAGGCTGAGGCAAAAATGGCAATTAAAAGGAGGTATGCAGCTTATTGACATTGATCATGATTTTTATATTGTTAAATTTGATTTGGAAGAGGATAAGGAGTTTGTTTTAACTGGTGGACCTTGGATAATTGCGGGTCAGTATTTGACGATTCAAAAATGGAGACCAGGATTTGTGCCTGCAACTGAGGTTATGACTCGTATGGCTGTATGGGTCAGGATAATGGGTGTTCCAATTGAGTATTTTAATGTTTGGGCTATGAGGAAGATAGGTAGTGTGCTGGGAAAACTGTTGAAGATTGATGTAAACACTAATTCTCAATACAGGGGCAAATTTGCTAGAATTTGTGTTGAGATTGATGTGACTAAGCCTCTTGAAGCGTTTATTCAAATTAATGATAGATGGTACAATTTGGAGTATGAGGGTATGCCAGAAATTTGTTTCGGATGTGGTCGTTATGGGCATAAGAGGGAGAGCTGTACTTGGAGCGTTGATCCTATGGCGGAAAAGGTTGATGGTGGTGAAAATGAGAGTAATATGATGAATATGGATGAGCCTATAGTAAAGGCTGCTCAAAGTAGCGATGATGTTTCTGCTATTCATGGTAATTGGATGCAAGTTAAGCCTAGAGGTAGACCTCGGAAAATAAATAATGGACAGAGAGGTGTTGATGGTGCTTTTAATGGGCAGGGGTCAAGGTTCAGTATGCTCAATGGGGAAGATAAAAGTCTGAATGAGGGAAATGTGGGAAGTGGCACAGATGGTGAGAAGGGTGAAGGTTCTATTGAAAGGAAAATTTGGGGGGTTAGGAAGAAGAAGGAAGCTAGTGATCGGGATGCACTTGCTGATATATCTAACTGTGGTGGAAAGCCATCTACGCATAATTTGGGGCAACTAAGACAACCTTTAGTGAGAAGGTCAAGTTCTAGTTCGATTAGTAATGTTGAGGATCAACCGTTCAAATTTAATGTTAATGCCTTCAAGACTGATATGTACTATGGTTCAAATATGTCGAAGGGAACCTATATTTTTGGTCACCAACCATCTAATGCTAGTGGTAGCGATGTTGAGTTAGCTGCGTGTGATCTGGATCCAGGTGAAGAGATGATGAATACTGATCATACTATTCCAGGTTCAATTATTCAACGATCTCGTTCAACCGAGGATTATTGTTTAGCTAAGTCTGCTGAGAGGTGTGCCTCTCATGTGGAGGAAACCCTTATGGGTTGCTAGGCTGTATGCCTTGGTTTTATCTTTCTCATCCATCTTTATGATGAATATTGAAGTATGGAACTCTAGAGGTGCTGGTTGCACCAAGTTTAAAGATAATGTTGCAGAATTAATTAACATTCACCAAATGGAGATTTTGGTTATTTGTGAGCCCAGGATTAGTGGTCAGAAAGCTATTTCAGTTGTGAAATCTCTTGGTTTTCCGTGCTTTGAGATTGTGGATGCTGTTGGCTTCTCTGGTGGTTTGTGGATGTTGTGGAAGGATTCTAGATTAAAGGTGGAAGTTATCGGTACCACTGACCAAGCTATTTCTGTTGTTGTGGATGGTGTTGGTCAGAACCATTGGATTTTCACCGCCGTCTATGCTAGCCCTTGTGTTACTAAAAGAGAAAGATTGTGGGATTATTTAGATTTTGTAGCTGATTGTCATCAATTGCCTTGGTTAATTGCTGGGGATTTCAATGACATGTTGTGTGTGGATGATAAACTTGGTGGTGCTCCATTATGCAGATTAAAAGGCTTCAAATCCTGGATGGATATGAATTATATGATTGATTTGGGTTTTATTGGTCCTAAATTTACTTGGACTAATAAAAAAGTGTTAGAAAGAATTGATCGTGGGATTTGTAATATGAGTTGGAGGAGCCTTTTCCCTGAAGCTTATGTTCACCATCTCCCGCGAACCAAGTCAGATCACTGCCCTATTAAGATATGCTTAAATTCTCATAAGTCATTTTCTCCCAATCATCGTCCTTTTCGTTTTGAAGCTATGTGGTTGAGGCATGAAAATTTTAAGGAGTTTGTTGATGGTTATTGGAGTAATGGTGGAGGTTCGGTTGTTGATAAAACTTGTGCTCTTGTTGAACCGCTTAAGAAGTGGAATATTCAAGTCTTTGGTCATCTCAAACAGAGAAAGCGCAAACTTCTAGCAAGAATTGATGGGATTCAAAAAGCTTTGTGTCGTGGGCCTAATAAATTTCTTGCTAAATTGGAGGATGAGTTGATTTCTGATTATAATGAAGTTTTAAATGAGGAGGCTATTTTTTGGCATCAAAAGTCTCGGTTGAGGTGGCTTCAAGAAGGTGATCGTAATACAAATTTTTTTCATCTCACTACTATTGTAAGGAGGAGAAGAAATAGAATTGAGGGCCTCATTAACAATCAAGGTGCTTGGATATCGGAGTCTTTTGATATGAAAAAGTTGGCAGTTGAGTACTTTCAAACTATTTTTTCGCATGGGCAAAAGTCTAAGCAAATGGAATGTCTTCCTAATCTTTTTCCTGATATTAATGTTGCTGTTCGTGAAGCTCTTACCAAAGATATTGATATGGTTGAAGTCAAGGAAAGCCTCTTTAATATTGGAGGCCTTAAAGCTCCAGGTATTGATGGGTTTCCTGCTTGCTTTTATCAAAGTCAGTGGAATATATGTGCTAATGATATCTTTGATATGGTATGGAATGCTTTTCACTCAAGGAGATTGCCTGCTGGGTTAAACAGTACGCTGATTACATTGGTCCCTAAAATTGATAATCCTCAAAAGATGTTGAATTTTAGGCCTATTAGTCTCTGTTGCACTCTTTATAAAGTGATCTCTAAAATCATTGTTGCTAGAATCAGACCTCTCTTGCCTCATCTAATTAGTCCTAATCAGGCTAGTTTTGTTCCTGGTAGACAAATTTCTGACAATGTCCTCATTGCTCAAGAAATTCTTCACAAGTTCAGAATGTCAAAAGGCCAAAAAGGATTTTTAGCCTGGAAAATTGATCTCTCTAAGGCGTATGACAGACTTAATTGGAAGTTTATTGAGTATGTGCTGAATGAGGTTGGGTTGCCTTCGAATTTGATTCAACTTATGATGGAATGTGTATCCACAGTTAGGTACCAAATTTGTTTCAATGGTGAATTAACAGATGGTTTTATTCCTCAAAACAGTATTCGGCAAGGGGATCCTTTGTCCCCTTATTTGTTTGTTCTATGTATTGAGAAACTCTCCCATTTAATTTCTGCAACTGTGAACAAAGGAAGGTGGAAACCTGTTAAGGCTTCTCAATCTGGACCTAGGGTATCTCATCTCTTTTTCGCTGATGATTTAATGTTGTTTTCTGAAGCTACTCCTAAGCAAGCAAGAGTAATGAAGAGGTGCCTTGAACAATTTTGCAAAGCTTCTGGTCAAGCTGTTAACTTTGAAAAATCTGTTCTTTATTGTTCTCCAAACACGTCCAGGGCTTGTGTTAAGAGTATTAGTACAATTTGTGGGTCTCCTGTCTCTGAGAGTCTTGGGAATTATTTAGGAATGCCTCTAATTCAGACTAGAGTTTCAAAGGCTACTTATTCGAGCGTTATTGATAAAGTTCAGAAGAGGTTGGCAACTTGGAAGAGCAAGGTATTGTCCATGGCTGGAAGAATTACCTTAATTCAAGCTGTTACCTCGTCCATACCAGTTTATGCCATGCAAACGACCAAGCTTCCGGCCAGTGTGTGTGAAGAGTTAGACAAGGTGAATAGGGATTTTTTGTGGGGGGATACCGATCAAAAGAAAAAAGTCCATTTGTGCCAATGGAGTATGGTTTGCAAACCTAAAAGTAAGGGTGGTTTGGGGATTAAGAGAGCTTGTGTAATGAATCAGGCTCTTTTAGCTAAGTTAGGGTGGAGGATTCATGCTAAGGACTCTGGTCTTTGGTCTCAAATTTATCAGGCTAAGTATTTGAAAGGCTATTCTATTTTAGACCCCAAAATTCATGAAAGAACTGAGTGTTCTTATTCTTGGAAAGGAATTTTGTATGGAGTTAATCTTCTTAAAAAGGGCATGACTTGGAGAATTGGCAATGGTGAGAGTGTGAAATTTTGGAAGGATGCATGGGTCTTAAATGTCCCTTTAATGGAAACTATTGATGTTGCTAATATCTCCAATATTGATTGTGTTGTCTCTGAATTTTTAAGAAATGGTTGGTGGGATATTGATAAGCTCAGAGATGTGTTGCCAGAGGATATGGTTCAAAAAATTATATGTCGGCCTGCTGGTACTACTGGTGCAGGTATGGATAAAATTATTTGGATATGTGCTTCTAATGGAGTTTTCACCGTTAAGTCAGCTTATAATCTTTTCTTTGATGAAGAGGATTTGCCTGATTCATGCTGGGATTTTATTTGGAGAGTTAATGTTCCACCGAAGCTAAAAGTTTTTCTTTGGTTGATGAGTAAAGGGAGATTGCTTTCTAATGAGCAACGAGTTAGAAGACAATTAACTTCTGATTCTTCTTGTATGACTTGTTGTGGACCAATTGAATCCATTGCTCATATTTTTAAAGATTGTTCCAGGGCTATGTGTATCTGGAAAAGTATGGGAGTTCCATGGCAACTGAGGAATGCCCAGAATCTTGAGTTTAAGGCTTGGTTGCTGGCAAATCTGAAAGTAAGTTCAAAAGGGACCAATGAGGGTGCTTGGTGTACTCTTTTCCTTTTTATTTGTTGGCATATTTGGAAGTGGAGAAACAAGCAGATTTTTGATGTCAATTTTGTCATGCCTATGTATCCAAAAACGATCATTGAGAGAGATGTGGATGAATGGTTGAAGGCTTGTGTGAAGTATTCTGTCAAACCTGTAAAGAGGCAAATTTCTCTCTCTTGGGATCATCCTGATGTAGGTTGGTGTAAGCTAAATGTGGATGGGTCTAGAAGGACAAATTCTGGTCGAATTGGGGCTGGTGGCGTTCTAAGAGATCATAATGGCAACTGGTTAGGTGGCTTTGCTGTGAATTTGGGACAATGGCAGGTTTGTGATGCTGAATTATGGAGTTTATACTTTGGTTTACAGCTTGCTATTGATAAGGGTGCTACTGAGCTTCATATTGAGATGGATTCCAAGGCTGTTATTATGTTGTTGAAGCAATCCCAAGTTGATAATTTCCATCCTTTGGAGACAATTATGCATAGCTACAAATTAATGATGAGACAATTGAGGAGGTGTGAACTGAATCACGTTTATAGAGAGAAGAATATTGTGGCGGATCAGTTGGCTAATTGGAGTTATAACATGGATATTGGTGTTCTTGTTTTTTATGAGCCTCCTGTGTGGATTAGATCAGCTCTCATTGATGATGCTGCTGGAGTTCCTCGGACTCGGTTTGCTGTTGGTTTGTAGTTCTTTTTGGGTTGTGTTCCCCGTTCTTCACCAAAAAAAAAAAAAAAAAAAATTATCTACTAGCAATCCTTCCATCCTTTTCTCTCTAAAATTAACTTTTACCCCTATTGTTCGATTTCAAATATAAGGCAAAATCTGATAAAAACGTAGGTAATGATAAAGACTTATTTTATCATCCAAATAAAGGAACACTATCCAGTTGGCAAAGGAGATTGAGCAAATTATAGCACGATTTTGGTGGAGGGATCAGAAGACGAAAAAAGGGTGTCCATTGGATTGCTTGGCATAAAGTTGCAAAAAGGAAGGCTTCTGGAGGTCTAGACTTTAAGGAGATTGTTGAATTTAATTTAGCAATGTTGGCTAAGGTGGGGTGGCGTCTTATATGCAATCCGGATTCGCTATTGGCTAAAGTACTTCAAGCCAAATATTACCCTAATTCGTCGTTTCTTGAAGCTTCGGTGGGACGGGGAATCTCATGGGGATGGAAGGGGATTTTGCTGGGGAGGAAAATATTGAAGGTCGGTATACGATGGAGGGTTGGTGATGGGAGAAGTGTTTAGGTTGTGAAGGATCCTAGGTTGCCCACACTAAGGACGTTCCGGCCTATTTCAAGACATACGGAGATGCCTAAGATGGTTGCCGATATTGTGTCCATTGGAGGTACATGGAAATGGGAGGTAATTAAGAGGTGTTTTAATGAAGACGAAGTACATATTATTCTGAGTATGTTGCTGTGCCAGTTTGGGTGTTCTGATCGTATCATTTGGCAATATACTCGAAATGGGGTATATTCGGTGAAGTCAAGGTATTTGGTAGCTCATGAGATGAGTCAAAATGGAGAACTGGGACGGAAAGGAGTGGGGCAATCCAGTAGGGATGATAGCAAGGATGCGGTGTGGAAGGCTTTATGGAGATTGAAGGTCCCTTCAAAGCTGTGCCATTTTGTTTGGAGATGATGTCAGAATATTCTTGCAGTCCGTACCAATTTGCAACGGCAGGGGATCCGCTTGGACACTAGTTGTCCTTTCTGTGAATGTGAGGAGGAAACACAGGTACATCTCTTTTTTAGATGCCTATTTGCTCGTGTTTTTTTGGTTTGGTTCTCCACTCCAATTAGATGTGAATATGGTGGTGGGAGACGATTTTCTGGAGTGTTGGAATTAGTTGTGTGCGAAGTATGGTGAGGAGGTAGAGGTTTGTGCGCTTTTGCGATGGGTGGTTTGTGGTCTATGGAGAATATGGAAGTGTCGTAATAGTGTGGTGTTTGAGAAGATTGAGGTAGAGCCCAATGTTGCAATGCATTTACTTTGGCAGCAATGGGAGGAGATAGTGATGGGGAGCTGGTGCAGTGCCTAGTTCGTGGGCAGCAAGGGAGAGGGGTGAGTTTTGATGGGTGAGTAAAGCCGCCATTTGGAACAATAAAAATTAATTGTGATGGAGCTTGGTGTAATCGTTCTGGTGTGGGAGGATATAGGTGGGTAGCGAGGGATTTTGTGGGCATTTTCAAAGGTGTGGGCGATGTAAGGAAGGTACTGTGTGGTTCGAGCATCATGGCGGAAGCGGAAGCACTTAGGTTGGTTGTATTGGCTTGTGTGGAAAGGGGCTTTGGATCTGTTCAATTGGAAACCGATTCAAACGTCCTTGTTGACATGCTTCATAGAAATTTGGAACAGGGACGGGGAGCCGGGCCTGAAGTGTATTTTCCTCTGACTGTCTGCTCAGATACGGGGAGCCGGCATAGGGCTTGGGGGTTATCGGACAATTCACTAGTGATTATTATATATACAAGTTATGATTTGAGACATTGCACATCATGCTAGGTTTCAGAAAACCTATGTTTATCATGATATATATATATATATATGTTTTCATAAAACCTGGGGGTTAGTATGTTGATAACTGTTTTATTATATGAAGGAAATTTTGTGAAAAACATGTTCATTTGAGCAACATCATATAGCATGCAATTAACAATTAAAGGCGGAATCATGCTTGCATGCACTCAAAAACAAAACATTAACCATGAAATTCAAAGCCTAGTAGATTGGTGAACCAAGACTCAACTCAAAACAAAGTGAGTTGAGAAATTTATACCTTTGTTGATTCCTCTTTACATAAGCAAAGGATAATCACCCAAGAGATAGGGACTTCATTCCTTGCTTCTTAGATCCATGGATTTGGATGGAAGAATATGATTCTCCAAGTTCTCAAAATAGAGAACCTCTAAGTCTCCACACCAAGGATGGATTGATGAAGAAATGAGTGACCTTGGAGGAGCAAGATTACTAGTTAATTCCTCCAAGGGTGGCCGGCCTTTTTAGAGAGAAAAGAGAGCTTTGTGTTATCATCTTTTCTCCAAAAGAAACCCTAAATGAATTTTGACTATAAAGTCATATTTATACCTTAATTCATTGGAGTGGCAAACTTGTAAATAAGTCCAAAAACCCACTTCATCTCTAAATGGCCGGCCATAGGGTTTCATTGGGCTTTTAAGGCCTTTGTGAATTATTTGTCATTAAGTTGTCATACAACTTAAGTCAATGAGCTTGACGTTCGAAGCCCATTGGGCCTTGAGGCCCAAAATTAACCCGTGGTCTTTTAACGAACTTATTCGTTTGATTAATTAACATATTAATTAATTCTTGCCATAAATAAATAATTAAACCATTTAATTATTCTTACTCATCTCCGTTGTTTCTTCAATCTTTACCTTACACGGTGTACGATCCATTAGGTTCCTTTTAGCGAGGCAGTGGGCGATTCAGAACTCTTTCAAATCGATTGTGAATTGAAACTTACTTTCAATTCTCCCTTTAGTGATTATACACGTTTAGGGCTTCCACAAACCATGAGTGACACCTAGCAGTATGTCATGGTTACCCAAGCTAATCAGAAGAGGTGGAGAACCTATTCAGTTTAGGATTACAATGCAATACGGTATTTCTCTAATACAATATTTTTGACCACATTGTTTGATTTGATAGTTTATTCATGTCTACTATCCAATGTGATTCATTTACTTATATGATTACCTTGAATGTGATTTGGAACACCTTCTTAAATCTCATTCACACTCTGGCCAGAGATTCTTAATCATATCATAGAGTATTCTCCCTCAAACAGTTTGAAGGTTAGAGATCCCTTGTTGCGCATTTACTTGCCTCCATGGCTAAGTAGCCTAACCCCAACTATGCCGTGGACACCCTCCTGATGGTGTGACTTTGACATAGTCAAAGATCAAGGACTTAACCACAAGACAACTATGATGCCTCAGGTCAAAGGACTACTTTGCATTATCCCAACCATGAGTTCTCATGTGACATGAATATGAGAACTCTTCGTTGATCGTGTTCAGTGAACTCATTCTCTATTGAGCACCTACGTACTTGTCTTGATGTCACACACACCAATGACTCGAGACTAGTCACTCTCCCTGAGAGAAGACACAGCACGTACTGATCTTAACGGACTGTCAATGCCCAATTGGCAATCCTATGATCAGGAACGTTTATGATGTGTCTACGAAAGAATGGTCTCATGAATGTAACTTCTTTAGATTGCATTCTCCCAATCACATATTCCTTGGACTTATCGTTTAAGCATATAACATTTATATGAGACGACTCAAACAATAACCGTTTGCCCTTTATATTTAAACTACATTAGTTTAACTTGTGAAATGTTCGTAAAGTATCATCATATGATTGGTTTTAGGGCACATTTCCAACAATCTCCCACTTGCACTAGAGCCAATCAGCTTGGTCATCAGTGATGATACCTCTTCTGTAGTCATTTCATAAATGGCTGAGTAGTAGGCCTAGACAATGGATATCTATACGTTATCCATAGAAGCAACCTTGAGAATAACGACGTCACCATTATACATGATTCTCAATCATGTGGTTAAGTCTCTCATTTAAGTTCGGATCTTGATGAGACCTTGATTCCCTGGCTTGAGCTATCGCCCCATTAGTGTCGTAGTGTCGGTACACTAGAGACATTTTCTAGTTGGAACCGAATAGAGAGTTCATAAATGAACTTTCCCATCCAAACAAAATTGTTGTAAACTTCTATATGGCAATATATTTTGCATTCATAATGGAACACACTAAAGTCATTACTTTAATGTTTCCATCCAAATATCTCTTTAGTCATAATAAAGAGATATCTGTTTATCTCTTCATTTATAATGAAGAAACATCCAATGATGGATTAGATTCATAATCTAATACATTTACGCTTCCATTACGTTACTCTAATTCTTCCTCGGTCTTTGAGGATTTTATCCTTTAGTATTTCTTAAATACTTAAGGACTCACTTGACAGTTGCCATGGTTCTGATCCTGGGCTTGCACTGATATCGTCTTGTACCGTTCTAGGTACAACTCATATCAATGTTTTTCATACAATATGAAATACATAAATCACCTTTCTGCGTATGCATAAAGGATTCTATTTACACATTATTTCTTTGGGAGTCAAAGAGTACGTTCTCTTTGAGAAGAGCAACCTCTTAGTCTCACTAGAGTTGTCCTGTTGTTTGAAGTTCATCATCATATGAGAAACTTCCTATCATCTTTTGTCTATATTTAGGGCTCGATATAATCCAATTATATCCTAAAATCTATCAATATAGATTTCCATCCCATGTATATAGACTATGTCTCCCATATACATTCTATCTTCATATAATGTTTTAAAGTCATAACTTTAACGAAGAAGTATTCTTTTCATTTCCAAAATTAATATATCATATATATATATATATATATATATTAAATTTTAGGAACATGATTAACTCCCATACACATTCTATCGTTATAGAATGCTTAAAGTCATAACTTTAACGAAGAAGTATTCTTTTCATTTCCAAAATTAATATATCATATATTTGTGTATGTATATATATATATATATATATATACGCTTATGACTCCCACTAATCTTTTGTAAACCTAGTAAACAAAAGATTCATTTACATCTTTATGAGAAATCAAACGATTTGATCTTTCTCTCATAAGACGCTTATGGCTCCCACTAGCTTGCTAAGATCCATGATGGATGGATCTCTACAACTTACAAGTCTTGTGATTCATAGTTTTAGACATATATTATCAAGACTATCTTAATAATGGTTTCGGAAACCCATATTATGTCAAACATTGAATCACCATTTAGTTATAGCTAGCAATCTTCGAATTAATTGAAACTAAGACTACGTCAAAGATGGTTCCTTCAAAGTCAACCATTCTCTTTGAGTGTAGTCACCTTAAGCTACCAATTAGCTATGAAGGTTTCATTATTTCGGGTCAAATGGTACTTTACCATTTGCTTGAGTATATATCGTATATACACTTAATGTAGTCATAAGGATTTTCATTCTTATTTCTTTCGAATTAAGAGGTGCAACTCTATGACATAGTCATAAAGTTCAAACCATTCAACTGAGACGGTTTATAAATCCTTCTCGACTACCTTGGAGCTTGTGGTGTAGGAACTAGGTTGTTATATTTGTTGATTATCATCTTGTCTCTCAAAGAACCCATTCTTTGAGTTCTATCTCTCGTTCATTTGCGCTTAGGCAAATCATATTGTAGGATTACAATGAACTACCCAACAAAACAACATTTGTTAGTTGGTTTATAGAAGTGATATCCAAAGGTTAATTTAAGGATATCCACAAGATAATTCTCAAACAAATATTGCTTATTAGCACACAACCCCAAATCTTAACATGATTAAGTTTTGTCTTTCTTTCCAACTACATCCTATGAAGTTATGAAAATTTTGGAAGATCTTCTAATTGACAATCATATTGTCTTAGAAGTATATATCCTATATATGGGTAATTGATAATATCCAACGAACTAAATCTAATTCAAGTTCGTTCTTCTCCTAATGGAGAAATCCATTATCTTATGATACTTCTTTCCTTGATATCTTTCAAGGAAATTGTTCTAAAGTGTTACCTTTCCTTGGATCAAATCTAAGGAGGTAAATACTTTAGACATCTTACTCATCAACCTACATTTCTTGAATTCTTTGAAACCTTTTGCAAAGTATTCGGACATGTGTTTATTCAAAATAAACTATAGTCCAACCGAGAGTAATCTTCGATGAATGTCATACAACATGAGTAGTATTATGTTGTGGACAAGTGCCACTAACATCTAAGTGAAATAACCTCAACAACTTTGTGATTCTTTCTTCTTTCCAAAAGAATAAAGATTCAAACATTTCGCTTCTATACAATTTTAATAAGAAGGTATTGGATCCGGATCTAACGATCCAAAGCATCCATCTATGACCAACTCGTAATTTATGTTTTTAGAGGTATCACAACTCAGTTGGGATTAGTCACTACCTTGCAACCTTTTGGGTTTTAAGCATCGTTATATTCTAAAACAGTTAACACTACCATATCATCTCTACTATAGAGATAATCAATTAGATTACAATAATCCAATCATTAATTAATAAAGAACAATGTTTTGTCAAACAAAAACATTTACCCATCTCTTGTAGTGACGGAATTAAGTTCCTTAAAATTGGAATGTAAAGACAATCTTTGGTTTTTCCAATTTCTTTGGTAGTTTATATGAGGAAGTAAGTACCATCTGCTTTCGCAGAGATCTACATTTGATTCACGTTCCGAATGTGAAGTACTTTCTCTTCTCTCATTTATCTTCTACTTCTTATTAGCCACACTTTTACAACGATTGTAAAACATAGTTACTAATACGGAATCAAGCATTCAAGTAGAAGAACCAACTGTTTTGAACTATTCAAGAACAATTTACAACACCTTCGAAAGGTGTGTTCTTGACACTTGCAAGACATTTCTTGCAAATACCCCTTCCAATGTCCATCCTTTCATAAAGAAAGTTTGTTCCCTTGGAGTTATTTCACCTTCTTCATTTGACTTCTCCTTTGACTACAATTGTCATGGTCCCTAAACTCCCACTATCTCTCTTGAAACTTATTTCAATTGTGTTATACACATCAAACGATTTGGAGAGAGTGCGGTTATTATTCACTATATAGTTTACAATAAACTTAGTGAATCACATGGATAGGGACTCAAAGGTGAAGTCCTAGCCTAGTTTCCGTCTCGTTAAGTGGTTTAACACTTCAACACTCAATGATTCAAAATCATCATAAGTCCATGTTGATGGACTATTTTTGTCAACCAACCATTATGTTCTAAACATAATTACAAACTTTCAAGAGTTGTTCAAGGCAACTCTCATTTCTTCATACAACAATTTGTAAGTGAAGAATCATGGCACATAAAGTGTCCATGCCCTTGTGCTTACTTCTCAAGTTCCTTATTCATGTAACAAAGAAACAAGCACTAAAGTTTGCGTTAGCTAAGGGTTGTTCAAAGCAACTCTTATTTCTTCATACAACAATTTGTAATTGAAGAATTATGACATTATAAGTGTTGGAAATATGCCCTGAAAGTCAATCTTTGGAAGAAATCTTTCAGGACAAATGAATGGATGTATGGATGAATCTTATACATCAAAGGCAAAAACACGAATTAGGACTATCTCAATGAACGATATATGTCCTAAATAGTGTATCCATGGACAATAGATTGATTGAAGAAGTAATCTAATGATGTTAGATTACAGAGACCTTCTTCATATAACCAAATGTCCAAAAGGTTCCTAGTCATTGGATTGTCGGAGGGATACTGACAATGCGTAGACTGGTACATACTGTGTCTGCTTCAAATGGAAGGATGGAAAGTCTCATCCCATTCGTGTTGTGACACTAAGACAAGTATGTAGGTGCTCATTAGGGGAATGAGTTCACTGAACACAATCGAACGAGAGTACTTGCATGGAGGTCTACTCACATGTCAAGCAAGTAACTCTAATGGTTGGAATAATGTAAGTAGTCCTTAGACCTGAGGCATCGTCGTTGTCTTGTGGCTAAGTACTTAATCTTTGATTATGTCAAAGTCTCCCCATTCGAGGGTGTCCACGGCATGATTGGGGTTAAGCCACTTAGTCATGAAGGCAAGTGTATGCGCAACAAGGAATCTCTAATCCTCGGTAAGAGAGGAAGAATGCTCTAAGATATGATTCGAGAATCTTCGGCCGAAGTATCGAGCGTATTAAAAGGAATGCGTTCCTATACGACTCAAATGAATCATATAAGAAGGAATAATCACATTAGGGGTTTGACATAATATATCCATACCCTAATGATGTGATTGAGAGTATTGTATTAGAGAAGGATCGAATTACATTGTAATTCTAACTGAATAGGTTCTCTGAATAAACTTCTATATTAGCTTGGGTAGCTATGACATATGGTTAGATGTCACTCATAGCTTGTGAGTTCTTCTAGATGATTAAATGTAGTCATCAAAGAAGAATGGTGAATTGAAATGAAGTTTCAATTCACTAAGTGATTGAATTAATTGGATTAGTGCCAATTACCTCACTGCCTTGCTAATTAGAACCTAAAAGATTGTTCACCAATACACTATTGTAGTGAGTAATTAATGGATGATGGAAACAATTAATTGGATTAATTATGTGTTGTGATTAATTTAGAAAAGTCTAAAGAAATCATAAAAGCGATAAAGATCGTTTTGGGCTTAAAGAAACGTTCGGGTTTAATTGGGCCCATTGGGCCTAAACCCATTGGGCTTTCATTCAAGCATTGGATGACTTGAAATAATAAAAGCCCAAAGCCCAAACAACACTACAAGGGCCGGCCACTTTAGGTGTTTAGGAGAGAAGAATAGTCAAGTTGTTGACTAGGTTTCTTTTGTCTATAAAAGGAACTTTATAGAAAATGTTTCAAGAGGGTTTTTTGTGTGTTTAGAACTAAAAAGAGGCTAAAGAAAAACTCTCTCAAATACTCACAAGGGCCGGCCACCTTAAGGGAAAAATAGCTAACAATCTTTCACCCTTTTGGTTATTCCTTCATCCTTCTCATTACACTAGTGGGTGAGGATCTTTAGAGGTTTCCTACTTTGGAAACTTGAAGAGAACCTAGGAGCACTCATTCTTTCAAAGTGGAGGAGGCAAGGAGGGAAGCTAGGCTCAAGGATTTCAAGGAGCAAAGAGCTTGGAGGTGGTCCATCCTTGGTCTAAAATCAAGATCAAGAGGTATAGATCTATTCCTTGACTTTGTTCTTGATTCTTTAAAATGTTTTGATGCATTATATATAAACCTATGAACCTTGAAGGGGATTTGCATGACTATAGCTTTGATTTTATTTGATAACATGCTTCCGTTGCTCATGTATATAAATTTTGAATTGTATATGCATGCTAGTCATCTAGAAATCCCACATGAAACTCATAAATTTACCTTCAATAAGTGTTGTCCTCTTTATGATAGACTTATCTAACATATTCTTCCAATGATACATTATCAATAGGAAGATTGTGAGGATGAGACTACTTAGGTACATATGTAAGCCATTAAAGACAATCTATGGTTTTGTAGTACCAAGTCCGGAAACTAAATCTTTCGGTTTTTATTTGTCAAGTTTTGGATAGCGTTTGCAAATATATTGGTAAACAAATACATAACGAATATAAAATGATTGATTTTAAACCATTTGATCCGGGTCTTTAAATCAAATAGCACCACCCACTATTTTTGGCAAATTTCATATCCCTCATTGGAATTCGAGAGTTTTGGAGGAAACTCTTAGTAGGGTATGGGAGACTCACTATTACCAAGCCCACCTCACAATGATATAATGTTGGCTAGCAACAATAATAATGAGAGAGTACGCTTACTCATTTGCATCTCTTGCAAGTACCCATCTTATTTGGCCTCTAGAGAATGTAACCTCACAATGATATGATGTTGGCTCCATTGCACTTAGTTAAGTCATTCCCACCATGCAAGTTTGGGTAGGGGTTCAAGAACAACCTCACAATGATATAATGTTGATCATTCTCGTTGCCTACCTTTCACAACATCAAGTATGCATATAGACTCCTCCTGAGTGTAAGCACGCACTTTGTACTCCCCCATGATAGGGTGAAGCCAGTGTACGAGTCACAAACGATCGGAGCCTACCACGGTGGAAGGCCACGAAAGAGTGTTCAAAGCACTCTCACGTTTGTCAACTTAATAATGGTTTGGTTGAGGGTTTTTAGGTCTCATCACATATAAACATTCATTTTAATCTTATTAAAACAATTTGGTCCTATTACAACTATTGGTCCATATGATTGATTTAGTTGTATATAATACTCCCACTATGCTTATAAAACGGTTTTTAAAGCAAGAGTATATGATACTACTAACATAAGCTTTGCATTCATTTAATGGACTATATAGTTGTCTTAGGGCCTTAGGATAACTATGAACCTTTGATTCGATCCAACACGAGCCTTGTGTTGAATCTTGGTCTAGGGATGGTGATTGATTTTAGTTACGCGTTTAATCACATTAATGCGTGTTGTCTTATTGGGCGTTGGACCCAACTACTTCATTTTCATGCATATCAAATAAAGCAAGAAAGAAGTACTTCAAAGTAAAGATGAGCTTATGCTCTTTACAACATTTGAAATACAAATTACTTTAAAGTAAAGAAGAGCTTATGCTCTTTTACAACATTTGATCAAATCAAATTACAACCAAAATCTAATCTACACATTCCCATGGTTCAAACAAATTTGAAACGGCCTTTCACATAGCTCAATTATCAAAGGCTTAGGTTCATAATCACCCTTTAATTAATTAACGCTTTAACTAATTAAACTTGAATGCAACATTTTCATTTGGTTTTTGTATCCATAGAATTGATTTAAATGGAGCTAAATGAAATGAAAATCCAATTCTCATTTAAAGAGACAAAACCATTTTGTTCTCAACCTAATTTGGGCCAATAATGCAATAACCACAACTATTGGGCTATGATGCAAAACTCAAACTTTTGAGCTCACTTTTTAAAAACACAAAAGTCCAATACTTCATGTAATTACAACTAGAACTAAAAAATTTCATAAAATACAAAAACTTCATTAAAGGAGCAAAACAATTTGACCTTTAATGATTTTGGGCCTTTATGTAAATACGTAAACTTTTGGGTCAAACTACAAAATACACAAAAGTACCAAAACTTTATGTAATTGCATAAAAGCCCCAAAAGAACTCCCTTTGAGGGAGGGCCGGTTTTGGAGAGGGAGTCCATAAAATTTTGAAAATTTTTTCAAAGTCATAAAGCCTTGCAAGTGGTGCAAGATAAGTGTGACATAAATTCATGCAAGTGATGTGTGTGTAAGAGAAGTAGTTCTTACACACCCATCACCATTTTTATCACCTTACACAATTTCTATCACATTAAAACATTTGATAAAGCACAAAACAAAGACTTTATGAAATAAATCAAAACTTTGAATCAAAACACCAAACTTTTTGTTCTTGGCTAAAACACCAAGAACAATGAAGAACATTCATGAAAAACCCATAAAGGCTTCATGAACATTTTTCATCCAAAGACATCCCAAAATCACCCAAACTATAGGGAAATAACATATAGCCAAACTAGGGTACATAAGGGTTCCAAAAGTCACTTGAAAACACTTTTAACAAGACAAACAAGAACCCAAAAATCCACCCTTTGGATTTGGCCGAATTTCCCCAAAATCATGGCACCAAATTTTAGCTCCAAAATTCATGCTCATATAAACTACATCTACAACATTTGAGATGGCAAATTTTCTAACAAAATTTACATTCAAAGAAACAAGAATAAAGCTTGTAACATATTACAACTTTTAAATCAAAGACTATGAACTACAAAACCCAAAAGGATTCACCAACTACTAGACCTAGGCTCTGATACCACTTGAAGGAAATTTTGTGAAAAACATGTTCATTTGAGCAACATCATATAGCATGCAATTAACAATTAAAGGCGGAATCATGCTTGCATGCACTCAAAAACAAAACATTAACCATGAAATTCAAAGCCTAGTAGATTGGTGAACCAAGACTCAACTCAAAACAAAGTGAGTTGAGAAATTTATACCTTTGTTGATTCCTCTTTGCATAAGCAAAGGATAATCACCCAAGAGATAGGGACTTCATTCCTTGCTTCTTAGATCCATGGATTTGGATGGAAGAATATGATTCTCCAAGTTCTCAAAATAGAGAACCTCTAAGTCTCCACACCAAGGATGGATTGATGAAGAAATGAGTGACCTTGGAGGAGCAAGATTACTAGTTAATTCCTCCAAGGGTGGCCGGCCTTTTTAGAGAGAAAAGAGAGCTTTGTGTTATCATCTTTTCTCCAAAAGAAACCCTAAATGAATTTTGGCTATAAAGTCATATTTATACCTTAATTCATTGGAGTGGCAAACTTGTAAATAAGTCCAAAAACCCACTCAATCTCTAAATGGCCGGCCATAGGGTTTCATTGGGCTTTTAAGGCCTTTGTGAATTATTTGTCATTAAGTTGTCATACAACTTAAGTCAATGGGCTTGACGTTCGAAGCCCATTGGGCCTTGAGGCCCAAAATTAACCCGTGGTCTTTTAACGAACTTATTCGTTTGATTAATTAACATATTAATTAATCCTTGTCATAAATAAATAATTAAACCATTTAATTATTTTTACTCATCTCCGTTGTTTCTTCAATCTTTACCTTACACGGTGTACGATCCATTAGGTTCCTTTTAGCGAGGCAGTGGGCGATTCAGAACTCTTTCAAATCGATTGTGAATTGAAACTTACTTTCAATTCTCCCTTTAGTGATTATACACGTTTAGGGCTTCCACAAACCATGAGTGATACCTAGCAGTATGTCATGGTTACCCAAGCTAATCAGAAGAGGTGGAGAACCTATTTAGTTTAGGATTACAATGCAATCCGGTCTTTCTCTAATACAATACTTTTGACCACATTGTTTGGTTTGATAGTTTATTCATGTTTACTATCCAATGTGATTCATTTACTTATATGATTACCTTGAATGTGATTTGGAACGCCTTCCTAAATCTCATTCATACTCTGGCCAGAGATTCTTAATCATATCATAGAGTATTCTCCCTCAAATAGTTTGAAGGTTAGAGATCCCTTGTTGCGCATTTACTTGCCTCCATGGCTAAGTGGCTTAACCCCAACTATGCCGTGGACACCCTCCTGATGGTGTGACTTTGACATAGTCAAAGATCAAGGACTTAACCACAAGACAACTATGATGCCTCAGGTCAAAGGACTACTTTGCATTATCCCAACCATGAGTTCTCATGTGACATGAATATGAGAACTCTTCGTTGATCGTGTTCAGTGAACTCATTCTCTATTTAGCACCTACGTACTTGTCTTGATGTCACACACACCAATGACTCGAGACTAGTCACTCTCCCTGAGAGAAGACACAATACGTACTGATCTTAACGGACTGTCAATGCCCAATTGGCAATCCTATGATCAGGAACGTTTAGGATGTGTCTACGAAAGAATGGTCTCATGAATGTAACTTCTTTAGATTGCATTCTCCCAATCACATATTCCTTGGACTTATCGTTTAAGCATATAACATTTATATGAGACGACTCAAACAATAACCGTTTGCCCTTTATATTTAAACTACATTAGTTTAACTTGTGAAATGTTTGTAAAGTGTCATCATATGATTGGTTTTAGGGCACATTTGAGTGATGTGA
Organism: Malus sylvestris; assembly: GCF_916048215.2. Taxonomy (NCBI): domain Eukaryota; kingdom Viridiplantae; phylum Streptophyta; class Magnoliopsida; order Rosales; family Rosaceae; genus Malus; species Malus sylvestris. The sequence goes on from NW_025920893.1 coordinate 366,284, forward strand.
TTCAGGCATCTCAAGTCTTCAATGACCTGATTGATTTCCCTACCTTTATTTGTTTTGTGCCAGGATATAATAAAGAATATTTCACGTGAAGCTACTTCACGTAAATCTGAAAATGAAACCAAAAATATCAGTGCCGTTCACAACAATGAACAAGCCAGTGAAACACCCCAACCCCATTTTATTTAAAAATTGTTTTAAAGTCTTAATTGGTGAGCCAAGGGGGACCCACCCCTGATTTTTGTCCCCAGCTTCCCATTTCTCTCTTCCTTCTTCTTCGTCTCTCTCCCCCTTAACTCTCCCTTAGCTCTCTCCCTCTCAGCTCTCCCGTACCTCTCTCCCTCAACCTCTCGCATCTCTCTCTTCCCCCGGACTCACTAGGACTTTAGCATTCCCATGAGAGATTCTCCACGAACCCGGGACCCCTGCCCAGCGAGATAGAAGGTTCAGAGCAAAGCTCCGACGAGTTTTCTTCCTTTTTCAGTAGGGGTAAGTCTCAAATCTCTCATTCTCGTACCTAGCTTGAAGTTTGGTTGTGATTTGGAGGTTAAACCTTCCATTTTTACGTAGGTTTTTACTTTGGAACCGTTGTGGGTGAGCACACCCATTTTCCGGCGAACAGTGGACCTTAGGAGCTTTTTCCGGTCACCTCCGACCGAGTTACGGTCTTTGAAAGGTAGAAACCTTTTCCTCTCTTCTTGTTCTTCGTGTTCGTACCTAGATCGAAGCTTGAAGCCCCCATTTTCAGGTGACCGGAGCTGTAGCAGCTCCGGCCTTCTTCTTCCTCGGCACCAGGCCGTCTGGCCTCTCCCATTTCCTCCTCGGGCCTTAGGCCCGTGTGGTCTTAAACCCAAATCCCTAGCCCCTTTAGTTTTAAATTTTGTTTTGTTGGTTTTAAAACCCTTAGGGCCTGGGCCGGTTTTGATTAAGGGGCTTAAAGCCCAGTCTTTTAATTTGTGAGGCCTTGGGCCAGTTTAATTCAAGGGCTTAAAGCCCTGATTTTTTTTATAAGGCTTAAGGGCTTTTGTGCCCGTGTGTGTGTGTGTAGGTAGGTGTGTGTGTGTGTATGTGTTTATTCATGCACATGCATGCTGTGCGTGTGTGTGTATGTGTTTGTAGTATGTGTGGGTTGGGTTAAAACCCAAACCCCCAATTATCCCCCTAAAACTATTTTAACCCAAAACCCTAGATTCCTAAAATCCTTTAAAACCCTAAACCCATCCAATCCCAAATCCCCTATTTTAATTTAATTCAAACCCAATCTTTTAGAAAATCCTTTTATTTAATTATTACATTCTTGTGCTTAGGGGCAATTATTGTGACGTTTCCGTCTTCGCTAGTGGTGCAACCTTTGGCAACTAAGTACTGTGAATGGACCCCTTCTAAAATTACATGATTTCATAGTTTAATTGCATAAATGATTAGCATGCCTACGAATTTATGATTTGATTTATGTGAAGCCTGATGATTTAATATTGTTTGTACCATACTTGACTAATCCCGAAACTACTGAGCACCGGTCAACATTATACCATCAAGGACCCATAAGAGTTTCCCTTCAACCAGAAGGCCAATCACAATGCGACACGTGTCGACATCAGAAGCCAATCACAGCGCGACATGTGTCAACATCAGAAGTCAATCACAACACGACACGTGTCAATATTAGAACAAAACTAGAAACTCTCTTCTATAAATAGGGATCATTCTCCCACAATAATCTCTAATGTCATTTTGTACTAAACTATTCACTAGAACTCACTAAACCAGAGCTTGAACCTATATATTTGTGTAAACCCTTCACAATTAATGAGAACTCCTCTACTCCGTGGACGTAGCCAATCTGGGTGAACCACGTACATCCTGTGTTTGCTTCTCTGTTTCTATTCATTTACGTACTTATCCTCACTAGTGACCGAAGCAACCAAGCGAAGGTCACAAAACCTGACACTTTCTGTTGTACCAAAGTCCTAGCTGATTTTGTGCATCAACATTTGGCGCCGTTTGTGGGAAACGACACTTATTCCCACTCTCTTCAGCTTTGTCAAGCTGGTTTCCACCGCTCGTACACTCTCTTTTGGCTAAGCATCTCTCTCCGACATGGGGAGCGAAAGAAGCCACAGCACACAGAATGACACCCCCGCTGGACCTAGTATGAAGCAACGAAAGCAGGAAGGAAATAGAGTTACTCTTCAAGCTAAAGTCGATGAGCTAGAGGTTCAGAACAACAAGATAGCGATGAAGAATGAAGTCCTCCAGGAACAATATGAAAAACTTTTCGAGATGCTTCACGAGGCTAGGCAGGCTCAAACACATAAGCTCGTCGCCCCTGTTGAGGTCAACAATCAACTGAATGCCCCCCAACACGGAGGGTCGCCGATATCCGACATGGACATCCCTGATAAGGATCGAGCTACACATCAATGTGATAATCAACATGAGACTTCTCTCAACCCAGCTGCTTCAACCCGAAGCAGGAGAAGTAGAGGAAAGCACCTCCTCACTGAGGGAGTGGAAGGATCAAAAGTTGTCTATCGCGATTGTCGAGACTTCCTAAAGCAACGTCGAGAGAATCCCATCCACATAAGCTCGAAGATCAATGACCCAAGGGTTTCTGAGAGACTCGGTCCTCTTCCACGACCCAGGCTAACCGCCAATCTAGAGAATGGGCAACAAGTCCCAGAAGAATATGAAGGTACTGGGGACTCGGAAACATTCCGACATACTCACTCTAGAAGTCAGTGTGGCGAGTCCAGAGAAAGATCACGCTATCTTGATCAAACTTTCCTACTTCCAAGAGGCGATGGGGACTTAAAGAAGAAAACTTCGGTGGTGCACAACTCCGCTTAGGACCCTCTTGTCCTGCAGCTCCTTGAGGAAGTAAACAAGCTGAAGGCTGAACGTCAAGCCGAGATACCTGACTGGAACCAACCCAGGCCTGGCCCTCTCACAAGAAGGATCCTCAACACTCCCCTCCAAGCGAAGACAAAGCAGAAGCTCGACTTACAGCTCTATACTGGAAAGGAAGACCCGATTGAACACCTTAACCTCTTTGAGTCCACCATGGTATACCGGGGACACACCGACGAAGAACGGTGCCTTCTTCTCCCCTCCACCCTCTCTGGCGGAGCTTTAAACTGGTATTGTCATCTTCCACCTGAGACAGTAGACTCATTTGAAGAGTTGAGGAAGCTGTTTGTCTCTCAACACATCTTCCAGACCGATCGCTTGCATTCCGCAGATGACTTGTACATTATTCACCAGAAGCCGGACGAGTCATTACGAAAGTACGCTGGCCGCTTCAGTCATGAGTATTCTCGCTGCGCTGAGGCAGATGACAAGACCGCCCTCAAGGCTTTCACGGCAGGCTTACGTGACTGTTTCTTCAAGTACATGATCAATGCCAACACTTGGAAGACTTACTCTGAGGTGATGACACAAGCTTACAACCATGCCTCCGCCGAGGCAATGACATATCAAGGGAAACCCCCTACAGTCACCCCTTATCAGCAAGTAGGGAGTGGAGGCCAGATCCAACCGAATGAAAAGACCTCAACCTTCCAAATGGTAGCAGCACACCCCCTGCCTCATTTAATGCTTCGCCAAGTCAGCAGACATATCAATCTCAGGGAAAAAGGAAAGACTTCCATCCTCACCAATCTCATTTTAATAAAAAGAATAAGGGGCACTATCACGATAACTCAGGATATCGTCACAATAATGCCCGCCCTCAAGCAGTTAACGCAATGGGCCAATCACGTGCCAAGACAGGCCCTACCCCGAGGTATGAGACATACACCTCTTTGAATGCTACATGTGCTGCCATCTACCCCAGTATAGCTCACCTGATACCAAAGCCAAAGCCAAGACAGCCAGATTACAAGTCCATGAAGAACACGGGCATGTTTTGCTGCTACCACGAGTATAATGGCCATGATAGTGAGAAGTGCATTATCCTTCGTGACCATATTGAAACTTTGGCACGTGAAGGAAAAATTGATCAGTTCCTCATTCACCCTCCAAGGGATAACCGTAACCAACGCCAGGTGAATGTGATATATTCCATAAGCGGCGGCACACCTATGTCTGAATCTTCCAATAGGGCCATGAAAAGCAGTGAACGAACTTTGAGACCTGGCCATCAAGTGTTTCACGTGGAAGACATCAGAGGAGGCAAGTATCAAAAGCCTAACTGGGATCCAATATGTTTCTACCCTGAGGAAGAAAGAGGTATCATCTACCCTCACAATGACCCGCTGATCGTGGAAGCTCACATAGCAAATTTTGATGTGAAACGAATCCTGATAGACACAGGTGCTTCAGTCAATATCATGTTTGCTGAAGCTTTCAAGGCACTTAATGTAGCTGAACACTTGCTCGATCGCTCGATTTCTCCTCTGATAAGCTTCTCTGGCGATATCGTGCAACCTTTAGGGAGTATACACTTACCCTTCACCATTGGTACAGGCCCCTACACAGCTACTATTACCACTAACTTCCTAGTGGTCAACTGCCCGACGGCATACAATGTCATCTTTGGGCGCACAGGCATCAATGATCTCAAGGCCATGGTATCCATACATATGTTGTTGATGAAGTTTCCAACCCCTTTCGACAATGGATACATCAGGGGAGATCAACTTAGTGCTCGATCATGTTACAACACTTCAGTCAAGCAATAACACTTGTCTGTCCCCAATGAGACTCTCTCTATACATAACTAAGTCGTAAAGACCAGTCCAGATGAATCCAACTCGGGTCTTCAGGATGGCAACAGTCAACCCGACGACCCTCGAGATGATTCCTTCACCCAGCAAGCACAACCCGCTGAAGAGTTAGAGAATGTCTCTATCTCCAAAAACCATCCAGATCGCATGGTGAAGATTGGCACTACTTTGTCACCACCCCTTCGGTTGTCACCACCCCTTTTTGCAAGAGAACGCCGAGGTCTTCGCTTGGTCATATAAAGATATGCCTGGCATCTCTCCCGATATCATCTGTCACCACTTGAGTATTGATCCCAAGACCAAACCAGTAAAATAGAAGCGAAGATCTTATGATGTTGAACGATACGAGGCGATGAAAGCAGAAGTTGAAAAACTCAAGGACATAGGCTTCGTCCGTGAAGTCAATTACCCAACATGGGTAGCAAATGTTGTCCTTGTTAAGAAAAATCCGACCAAGGAAAGTCTCCTGCTTCAAAAGGTCTTGTGGAGAATGTGTGTCGACTACACCGACCTAAACAAAGGATGCCCGAAGGATAGTTTCCCCCTTCCTCTCATTGATAGACTTATAGACTCTACGGCAGGGTGTGAGCTCTTGAGCTTCATGGACGCTTATTCAGGATACAACCAAATCCTCATGAACCCCTCAGACCAAGAACACACAGCCTTCACTACTGACAGGGGACTATATTGCTACAAAGTCATGCCCTTCGGTCTAAAGAATGCAGGAGCAACTTATCAGAGACTGGTCAATTCAATGTTCGCCGAACAGATTGGGAAGAGCATGGAAGTTTACGTTGATGATATGTTAGTCAAGAGCAAACATGCTGACCAACACATCACCAACCTATCTGAAACTTTCACCATTCTAAAGAGGTATCGAATGAGGTTGAACCCCAACAAATGTGCCTTCGACGTGGGCTCTGGCAAATTCTTAGGCTTCATGATTAGCCAACGAGGCATTGAAGCTAACCCCGAAAAGATCAAAGCAATCCTCGACATGAAAGAGCCAGTAACTTCAAAAGACATCCAAAGCCTTACTGGCAAGGTGGCAGCCTTAACCAGATTCATCTCTAAGGCCACAGACAGATGTGCTCCTTTGTTCAAAGCACTCAAGGGAAATAAGAAGTACATTACATGGACGGAGGAATGTGCTAAGGCATCCAGGAACCTCAAAGAGTACATGAGTAAAGCCCCTCTGCTCTCCAAACCAGAAGTTGGTGACACTCTCATCATCTATCTATCGATTTCGGCTTCAGCAGTCAGTTCTATTCTTATTCGGATGGACAATGGTGTCGAACGGCCTGTCTACTACGCTAGCAAGGCCCTACAAGATGCGGAGACACAATACTCCAACATTGAGAAATTAGCTTTAGCATTGGTCATGTCTGCTCGGAAACTTCGCCCTTATTTCCAAGCACACGCCATCATCGTGCTTACCAATCACCCTCTTCGACAGATACTCCAGAGTCCTGACACGTCTGGACGAATGATCAAATGGGCGATAGCATTGGGTGAGTTTGACATCTCCTACCAACCAAAACCAGCCAAAAAAGGTCAAGCAGTAGCAGATTTCATTGCCGACTTCACATATCCTGTTGACATCGCTTTTACACCTGAAGCAGTAGCTTCATTACCATCGGAAGCTCAGAAAGTAGAATCAACGACCCCAGCATGGAGTCTGTATGTTGATGGCTCATCCAACCAACAGGGCTGCGGAGCAGGATTAGTCCTCACTACCCCCGACAAAGTGACGATGGAATACGCTATTCGTTTCAAATTCAAGGCATCGAACAACGAGGCCGAATACGAAGCCCTTCTAGCAGGCTTACGTTTGGCCAAACACCTTGGGGTTAAACGAATTGATATCTTCAGTGACTCCCAATTAGTGGTCAACCAAGTCACAAACAACTTTGATGCTAAGGATAGCTCCATGGCAGCATATCTTGCGCAAACGCGACTTTTGCTCAAGCACTTCCACTACCAGATCACCCAAGTTCCTCGAGCGGCAAACAGTCATGCAGACGCTTTGGCGCGCCTCGCCTCGGCAGTGGAAGACAAGATTGGGAGAAAAATTCATGTCGAATTGTTGGAAGAACCAAGCACCATGGTCGTGGAGGTGTTCAATTTACAACAAGAAGATAGTTGGATCACCCCAATTTATAAATTCCTTGCTCATGGCACCCTCCCAATTGACAAAGTCCAAGCTAAGCAGATTTGATACAAGTCTGCCCGCTACCTGATCATTAATGACCAACTCTACAAGCGCGGTTTCACCCTGCCATACCTAAGATGCCTTACACCTGCGGAGGCGGAAATTGTCCTTCGGGAAATACATGAAGGAGTCTGCGGAGATCATGCTGGGTCTCGATCCCTAGCACACAAGACTTTTCACCAAGGATACTATTGGCCAACACTCCACCAAGATGCCATCAGAATATCTCACTCATGTGATAAGTGTCAACGCTACGCAACTATCCCTCACTCCCCTCCCGAGCCGCTCACTCCTATGATCAGCCCTTGGCCCTTCGCCCAATGGGGACTTGATTTGATTGGCCCAATGCCTGCAGGGAAAGGCAAGGTCCGCTATGCAATCGTTGAAGTTGACTACTTCACAAAGTGGGCTGAAGTAGAACCCTTGGCAACCATTACTGGGGGAAAAATAGAAGACTTCGTATGGAAGAACATCCTTTGCAGATTCGGCATTCCCAATGCGATAGTCACAGACAATGGGCGGCAGTTCGACAACAAGAAGTTCAAGATGTTCTGCTCTAAGTTCAACATCAACTTATGTTTTGCCTCTCTAGCCCATCCCCAGTCTAACGGACAAGTCGAGGCCGTTAACAAAATAATCAAGCGCACTCTGAAAACTAGCTTGGACAAAGCTAAAGGTTGCTGGCCAGAATTCGTACCCCAAGTCCTTTGGTCATACCGCACTTCATATCGGACTTCCACAAGAGAAACTCCATTCTCACTTGCTTTTGGTACAGAAGCAGTTGTCCCAGTTGAGCTTGAGCAAGCAACATACCGAATCCAGAACTACATACAGAGTGAGAACGACAAGCAACTCACCCTCAACCTGGATCTAGTCGAGGAACACAGAAATCAGGCTCACCTGAGGAATGTCGCCTACAAGCAGCGCATCTCCAACTACTACGACTCAAGGGTCAAACCTCGCTCTTTCAAAGTGGGAGACTGGGTACTGAAGAAAAGATTACTCTGTGATAGAGTCCCGAGTGAAGGAACACTCAGTCCTAACTGGGATGGACCGTTCGAGGTCGTCGGCATCAGTCGTCCTGGCTCCTACAAGCTCAGAAACTCCGACGGCAAGACCCTTGGCCATCCATGGAATGCTGACCACTTGAAGTACTATTACAAATAGACTCACATTGTACAAGTGTTAAGCTACAGCCATTCGGCATCCTATGTAACAAAGACCATTTGGTATGAATTCAATAAATAGGTGATTTAGCCAACTCGGCCATAAACTCTTTTCCATTCTGAGCAATGAAACACTCAAGTGTTGAAGCTTCAACACAAATGTTTCCAATACAAAACAAAATCTAAGTATGTGTCAACAAGACTATACAAAGGATAAACATCATACATTCCAATACATTCATACATAAACATCATACATTCCAACACATTCATGCATAAACATCATACATTCCAACACATCCATACATAAGCCAACTGTGCTTCGAAAGGGTTCAACACACTTTGTGTCATTCGACATTTGCCACAATGTGCCTCGACACCTTGCCCTTATTCTCACCAACTAGGTGATGAAGGAACTCACCTTCGTGCCACCAACCAGGTGATGAAATGTACAACGCGTACTCTCCTTCATGTCACCAACCAGGTGATGAAATGTGATGAAAGGTACAACGCGTACTTTCCTTCATGCCACCAACCAGGTGATGAAATGTGATGAAAGGTGATTAAGGAATTCACATTCGTACCACAAACCAAGTGATGAAAGCAACCTACCATTCATTCCATTAACCAGAAGACGAGTGATACAACTTGTACATGTGAACTCCTAGCATTCACAAATAATCAAAAACCATCAAGCTTTACAACTCAACTAGGGGAGCACTTATGTCTAACAAGAGCTATAGTCACCAACAAAGTCTTATTGCAAGCCAACAATGGCTTCAATGCATGGTATATGAAGATCAAGCTCTTCAGCCCTCTTGCATCTGCTTCAGACATTTCTCCTCTGTAACAATGCAAACACTACAACTCATAGAAAGCTTCAAACGCTCTTGATCAAGACTGTTCGAAGCAAATTCAATTTATATGGTTCATCCAAACCTTCGACTACTACAAGATGTGGCTTGCATCACAATCTCTCGCTTAACAGTATGGAAGCAAAATTTGTATACGTTGTCTCTCCCACATTTTCAAATTTCTAGTTTTCCCAAAAAAAAAAAAACAAAAAACAAAAAAAAAAAAAACAAAAAAAAAGAAGGGGAAATTGGAAATTGGGAAATTCAACAAAGCTTCATCAATGGAGGACAAATATCAATCTCAAAAGCTTCGCACTATGTTCATCAAGATAGTGCGAAGCACAATCAATTTATGGTGCCAACAAAAGCTTCATCAATGGAGGACAAATATCAATGTCAAAAGCTTCGCACTATGTTCATCAAGATAGTGCGAAGCACAATCAATTTATGATGCCAACACAAGCTTCATCAATGGAGGATAAGTATCAATCTCAAAAGCTTCGCACTATGTTCATCAAGATAGTGCGAAGCACATTCAATTTATGGTGCCAACAAAAGCTTCACCTATAAAGCTTCAACACCAAAGCTTCACCTATAAAGCTTCAACACCAAAGCTTCATTTATAAAGCTTCAACACCAAAGCTTCACCTATAAAGCTTCAACACCAAAGCTTCACCTATAAAGCTTCAACACCAAAGCTTCACTTATAAAGCTTCAACACCAAAGCTTCACCTATAAAGCTTCAAACACAAAACTTCACCTATAAAGCTTCAACACCAAAGCTTCACCTATAAAGCTTCAAACACAAAGCTTCACCTATAAAGCTTCAACACCAAAGCTTCACCTATAAAGCTTCAACACCAAAGCTTCACCTATAAAGCTTCAACACCAAAGCTTCACCTATAAAGCTTCAACACCAAAGCTTCACCTATCAAGCTTCAACCCCAAAACTTCACCTACAATACCAAATTTCAACACCAAAACATATAAAAGCTTCACACACTCTTCATCAAGATAGTGCGAAGCTAATTCCAGTGGAGCTTAATTTTGGACATCTTATAGTTCTTGAGCAGATGAACAACTTTCACAAAGGAAATTTTTCTATTTGAGCGACGGAAGTTAGAGTGTTGAAGCTCCAAATATGACGGTCAGATTTCTGCAAGCTTCAAAGCTGCTGCGGTGTTTCGAAGATCTGGAAATATTCAACCGTTAGTTTGTTCTGAATTTTTGATATGTTATGGAAGAGATGATGAGGAACAACTTCGATGAAGAAAGTATGTTGATCTGAACAAGAGAAAATGGAGTTTCAAAGTTCACAACAAGTCTGACGAGTTAATAGAAAAATCATGAACAGTTCCTCATCATACCTGAATGTCTGGAGTTGTACTACTCCGATGGATCTCAAATTTGGGTATGTTGTCGTTCCCACGTTAAGGAACAATTTTCATGAAGACAATTTTTCGATTTGAGCTACAGAGGATGGTGTTATATTAAAGAGCTACCGCTCCCTCTACTCTGACTCCCTTTGGGCTTGCCATTTTGGGCTACGCAAATAATTTTGGGCCCTCGCAAAGCTACACCTAGCTTGAAATATTTTTGGATAAGGCATATATGAAGGTGTGACATCAAAACAAGGCTTCGTTACTTTGACAAATTAGTAGCAAGCAAGACACCTCATTCGGCAACTCTCCTCGCCTGAAGACTTGGGGGACTCCCACCATATGCTACTGCACCTTGATACTCGGAAGTCTCACAACCACTCAGTGACTTGGATTTTTCAAGTCTCCAACCGAGAAGTTTTCCTCACTCAGGAAATTAAGGGAACACTACCTCAAACTACATGCTTCACTCACAAAGCTCCAACAATACAAGTTTCAACAAAAGAAAAAATTCAAAGAACTTTCTGAAGAAGGCTTTGGTGTATTTAACACAATATGTTGAAATGAAGCAAAGCTTATTTATTAATACTTCCGATAAGCTACAAATATGTACATGTACATGAGTCAAAATAAACAAACAAGAGGGAGCCTTCATAAAAATTGCTTAGGGGAAATGTCAGCAGTCGGTAGAGCCCCAGAAAGAGAAAGCACTGGAGGGTGGTTATCCGGAGCCTCAGTACTTGACAAAACCCCAGAAGGAGGAGGCATTGGAGGTTCATCATTTGAAGCTTCGTTACCAGGTACAGCCCCAGAAGACGAAGGCAATAAATGCCTTTGGAACAAACCCACAAACCGCTGATGATCAAGTAAAACCTTACCATCAGATTCCTTCATCTGGTCAAGCTTCCTCTTCATGTTTGTAGCATAGTCATGGGCGAGCTGGTGCAACTGTTTATTCTCATGCTTGAGCCCTCTAATATCCTGTTTGAGACTCATCACTTCAGCAGCCAATGATTCAACTTGGCGGGTTCTAGCAAATAGGCGTTGGGCTATATTAGACACAGAACCTGCACACTGAACACTAAGAGCCAGAGAGTCCTTAATAGCCAACTCATCAGACCGTTTGGAAAGTAGTCTGTTATCTTTGGGAGTGAGAAGGTTCCTGGCCACCATTGCAGCGGTCATATCATTCTTCATCATAGAATCCCCAACAGTAAGAGGACCAGTAGGGGATATGAAGGATGGGTGCCATATGTTGTCTGGAGAAGGCGTGGCTGTCTCTTCTCCAAGGTTCAAGTCAAAACGACGGTCGGAGGGTCCAGACATTTTCAAATGTGTTGAAGAGGGAAGAGGTCAGACAAATCAAGATCTTAGAAGTGCAAGAAGGGAGCTTCTACTGGTAGAGATTCAAGTGTGCTGTGGAACTTAATGCCAGCCTCTATAAAAATCTGCACTTGACAGAGCTTCAGAAATCGAAGAGGCGTTTGCTTTCTTAAAAGCTGGGCTGCTCAGAGACCACGATGGCCGATCTCAGAAGTCGAAGAAGCACTTGCTTTTTCAGCCTCGTCAGCACCTGTCACATGCACACTCAGCTTTGCGGAAATTACGGGGCAATCTGTCGAAGATTCCTGGTGAAGTAGAAAGCACGTGAATCTTACTATTCAATCACCGCTCTCCACATGCACCATCAACTCCTCGAGTACCACATATAACTTTGTCAAAGATCTCTGACAAAGTTTAGGCACGAGAATTTCGAAGTTCCAGCTACCCTACTATTACCCACAAGGGTAAAGGAACAACACCACTGCTTGACAACTGGAAAGTCCCTATGTGTGTCGACCTCCGTGTTTTGCAGCAAGATAGGTTGGCAAGAACGTCCAACCTTTACTCACATTCAAGAAAAGACTCCCAACATAATTACTTTCTCAAAAACCGAAGTAGCACCGCTTTCTGAATCTCGAGAATCAGATCCTCGACGGGATTGCTTGTTCGAAAACCGAAGAGGCACAACTCTCAGAACTTCGAGAGCCAGATTTCCTTAGATAAAGCTTGTCTGTAATCTTCACACGTAACATCAGCTTTCCAGATACCACATACCACTTTTTCAAAGTGCTATGACAAAGTTAAAACACGTGAAGCTGGCAGCTCCCACTACATTGCTGTGACCAAGAAGGGTAAAGGAATAGCATTACTACTCGTTATTGGGAAATCCCTATATACATCGACCTCCCTCCTCAACAGACAGGCAAACCTGCAAAAATGCTCAACCCTTTCTCGCATTCAAGAAGGCACCCTCAACATAACCTTTCGAAATACTCAGCTTTATTTCCCCCCAATAATACCTCAGCAAATAAGCCACACCAAGAACAAGAGTATCTCATATCATCAGGGTCGAAAGCAAGAGTATCCCATATCATGTTTTCTCCCTGTCTTTGTCTTTGTCCTTGTCCACACCTGCAGGACAAGGAGAAAGAGAGCAGTCAGTCGGAACCTGAAATCAAACCTCCAATCTGGAACTGACGGCCTGGAACCTTTGCCTGGTTGCTTACTTAGCATTGCTCTCGAGTACTCATCCTCAACTGCTGTCAAGGTCACGAATTCCACCAGCAAATACCTCATGACAGTTGATCAGATATTGGCTCTTTACACTGAAGCTGCCAAGCGTGGATGAGTCACTATAAAGGAATGTTCTGAAGGACCATTTAAATGCAAAGGTTGCACACCACTTCTGCCATGCAAAAGATTGAAGCAGAAGGTTCAACGGTGAGTTGAAACAGATCACTACAGTACGACACCTTTCCATACCACATTCATTATTCCGTCAACAGCAACAGTATCCCATATCATCAAGGTCGAACATACTCTAGATTTGATGGACTTGTTTTGACCCTCAAATTCTTGAGTCGGCCTTATACTCTGAAAGGAACCAGAAAACCCTCCAGCACAGTTCAAGAATTAGCCTGTGGAAAGTTACTTCTTCAAAAGCAAAAGTATCTCATATCACCTCTTCTCCATTTGTTTCTCCTTATCCTGGCAGCTGAATGAGAGACAAGGAAAAGGAGAACAATCAACCGGAAGCCGAAGACGAACCTCCGATCCTGGGTTGCTTGCTTGGAAGTTTGACTGCTTACCTTGTCTGTCACCTCTTTCGGCAGATCTCCTAGCTCGGTGACTTGGGGGACTCCTACTATAGGGTTTGTATCGCACTTGACCAAGCCCGAAACTACAAGTAAGCTTCAAGTGAAATTGATACATTACCTTGTGCATTTTCATCAGTTAAAGATACCACCCGTGGATGGAGGAAAAGTACTACCAGAGAAGACGCCACATCTACATATGAGACAGATAAGGCAAGTGAAAATGATACCACACCTCAGTACTTAGAAGTTTTGTGATTACTCAGCGGCTTGGATCTTGCAAGTCCCCAACCGAGGAGCTTCCCTCACTCGGGAACTTAGGGGAACACTGTTTGTACCATACTTGACTAATCCCGAAACTACTGAGCACCGGTCAACATTATACCATCAAGGACCCAGAAGAGTTTCCCTTCAACCAGAAGGCCAATCACAATGCGACACGTGTCGACATCAGAAGCCAATCACAGCGCGACACGTGTCAACATCAGAAGCCAATCACAACACGACACGTGTCAATATTAGAACAAAACTAGAAACTCTCTTCTATAAATAGGGATCATTCTCCCACAATAATCTCTAATGTCATTTTGTACTAAACTTTTCACTAGAACTCACTAAACTAGAGCTTGAACCTATATATTTGTGTAAACCCTTCACAATTAATGAGAACTCCTCTACTCCGTGGACGTAGCCAATCTGGGTGAACCACGTACATCTTGTGTTTGCTTCTCTGTTTCTATTCATTTACGTACTTATCCTCACTAGTGACCGAAGCAACCAAGCGAAGGTCACAAAACCTGACACTTTCTGTTGTACCAAAGTCCTAGCTGATTTTGTGCATCAACAAATATATTGATTATCGTCTCGTGTTTTGGTGAGGAATTAATTGTTAGCCTATATTGAACTATATTTTAATATATCGTATTTTCTATAAAAACCATGAACTGGTAGACTATCTGACAGATGACGATAGGATGCTAGAACATGTTTTGAACCCCTTTTATAGTGTAGACCATGATCGGTAACCTACGCTATGAAGTGGTATTTACGAGAGGCGTAACATTTTGTGCGTACCTAGTGGACACTATGCCACCTGGGGCGAGGATCTGGTGTTGGCATTTAGGCCGGGAGAAATAATCCCTAGCTACGGGCTGAGGGACATGAAGAGGCATTGGGCCGGGTGGTAGTTATCTCTGGCTACGGGCGCAGAGACTTAGGTGCAGGCATTGGGCCGGGAGTTATATTTATTCGGTGATCTTACTAGTAGCACACCGCGTTTACGAGACGATTTATGAGACGTTTGCTGTTTTGATTTTCGCGATGCTTTTCCGTGATACATGGCTTTTGAAATATTTTGGCATGCTAGGATTTTGTTAAATCCATCACTTACTATGCTAGTAGTTTTCATTATTAAACTTTGGGGGTTAGTATCTTGATAAATGTTTTATTATTATATATATAAACTTGGTCCACTCACCTTTCTTTTGCGCCCCCATTCCGGACTTAGAATCAAGGCACCTAATCCCGGCGTCAAGACACTTCCACAGCAGCATCTTCGGATCCTCTCGAATGTAGGACTCACTCCTTTATTCAATAAATTTTATCCTAATTCTTCGTAGTGATTAGGTTTAGTTGTATGCTCTGAGCACGTTCCTAAACTGTTAACTCATTGTATTTCAAATTTCTAACCTTTATTTATTTCTTATTCTTAGCTTTTGTATCAATTAATGGCTTTCGTCACCCCCGGGTGTCGGCCAGCACGTGTCGGTCCTGGTATTCGGGGAATATCAAGGTCGGGGCGTGTCAGATTGGTATCAGAACGTGGTTTGTTCAGAGCATACTTAGGATTCTTTTCTATTCTCTTAAAGTGTTGGTTTTGACATCATTTGGATGTCACGACTTCCGGATTTTGTGCCAGTCGGCGCAGTTGTGTGAATCTCTCTCTGATTGAATTGTCACCTTCTTGTTGAAATTCAAGAATTCGTGTCGGGATTGTGCCTCATCGGTGACGTGTTTGAATTGTTGGACGACTTTCAGCATTGGATCGATACTCAGCGACTTGTTTTAGAAATCTCAATTTGAGGAATTTTGGTTAAGACCAGCTGTAGATTTGAAATGGCGATGCCACTCTGCAACATGCGTTCCCTAGGAATTGCGGGCGGAGTCGGCTCTACATTGAAATCTTGAGAAACTCCTTAGTAGCAGACGCTATTCTCATTAATTTCCAAAGTGAGTTGCAATTCTTGTTGTTGTTGTAGTTGGATTTGGATGATGAATATCCAGTCTTGTTTGGATAAACATATTCCTTGAACTTCTCCAAGGTTTGGTACTTTGTGGTAAACCTTAGCTCCTAGACTTCGTACTTTTAAGTGGAAGTGAATTTAGCCTCTTGTTTGCCACCTAAATGTTCAGCCTTGTAATTTTCAGTATAATGGCTTGAGACTCTATCATATTCATTATTGTACGAAGATCGAACTTTACTCTAAACTTCTCTGGACTCATTGAGCTTTGGTTTGCTCAAGGGCATCACTTTAAGGTAGCCAATCGTGTCACTGCATGCTTATGCAGGATGCTTCGTGATGTGAAAATTATGTTGACACTCAAATTAACCCTCTTTTTATCAATTGTAGCAAAGTATGTAAGTAGGGATCGTTCTAAACCGGGGATTAGGAGGGATTGCAAAATCACTTGAAAACAGACTCAAATACGTAAAAACAAGTTTAAAACACTAAACTAAACTCAAAGAATGCAAAACTAAACTTTAAAACACCAAAACAAACCAAAAGACTTAAAACAGCCCAAAAACACTCAAAACTGCCTTAAAACCACAATCTGGGCAGTTTTGAACACTAGACTCAATCTTGGACGAAAATTGGTTTTATCTTGACCTAAGACACTTAAAAACATAAACTAAAGTGATTTCTAACTACTATGACTCAACTAAGTAAATGGGGATTGATTTTGGACGAATTTAACTTTTAAAACAAAAACTTTAAAAACAAACTTTAATGAAAACGATTTTGATGAAATAGAATGGGGAAAGGCTAGTTAGAAGGTTCCTTCTCCACACATGAAACATATGCATACGACTCGATCTCCAATTACTCTTTCAACGAACCATGAATGACAATGCCCCAAATTAACTAGATTGACCAATTAACTCTCAGATTTCCCTAGATTCATTGAATTGAATGGGATACGCATTACAACCAAATTATTCTTATCAAGGACCCTAACTATGGAATACGCATGATAGAGACACATATCAAAGATCATTAAGTTCAATGGAAATCATAAGCATTGACGAGGCATTCATAACTATGGGATACGCATGTTACTATTGCCTAGGATTTACTTAACACAATCGTGACTAGCGACTTTTACTACTTATGAATATAAGTTAATAACGATTAGGTGAAATTCCCTTATACTCTAGCATCAAATTCATGCATGCAACCTAAGTGTCGACCCTCAATTAACATACATAAACATGTTATCAATCAAATAGATAAGTAAACCACATTCGCGATTCATGAAATCATAATTGGAAGAAATCAAGTCATATAAAACATATGATCATGGCTTTGAATTCCCCTCTAACTATAAAGAAATTAGTTCCTCATGTTCGCAAATACACAAAGACAAATAAATTTAAACATTGACATAAAGATAGAAAACACCTAGAAACGCTCCACAATCCAAGCTCCTTGAATGGCATGCACGGCTCCAAGTTGTCTTCCTTCTTCTCCTTGCAAACTCACGGCACAAGAGGTATGAATGGTGGATGGTGTAGTGAAAATCTGGTAGAGGGTGGTGAATGAATAGGTGCGGCAAGGCCTTGTATTTATAGGCTGAAAATTCACATTCCTAGGTAGCAAAGGACAAGGTTTTAAAGGCCTAAATTGCATAGGATAATAACATCCAATCCTATAAGGAAAACAAGTCAAAAACCCAAAGGGATTGGGAGATAATGTGCAGCAGAAAGAGTGTGAAAAGATAAGGCTTCTAGAAACCAAAAATCCCAAGGGAAATAGGAATTAGGTGCGGCAAGGATCTAGGGTTCTAGAAGGATAATGCAAGGCAGATTTTTAGGCTTCTAGAAAGGTTCTTAGGTGTCATCTTGATAGGATAAGATAAGGTCTTCTAGAAATCCCATTTTAAGCATCCTAATCTAAATAGAAACCCTCCTAAGTGGCTGGAATGTGGATAGTTTAGGATAAGGATAAGATAGGATAGGATAAGGTTTGATTGGATAAGATAAGCTAAGATAATGATATGGATGAGGTTTTGGATAATACTCCTTATCTTGAGCTGATTCTTTGGCTTTAATTCTTCTTCTTCATGTAGGAAACCTTGCTTGAGTAGGAAACTTCATATATCTAGGAATCCATCTTCAATTAGGACTCCTTTAGTGATTAGGAATCCCAATTCATTTAGGAATCCTTCATTCAAGTCATTTCCTTCTTCAACTAAGAAACTTTGTATCTTCAATTCTTCAACTTTGAAACGCCTTCCTAGCTTCACCAATTCCTCAAATTCGTCCATCCCTTGTGCTTCATGTGCATGAACTCCATTTTAGCCCAATTTTGCTCCAAAATGCTCCAAATTGCATCCTTTTGCTCACTTTGTCTCTAAAACCTGAAAACACATGAAACTAGTTTAAAAGACTAACTTAACTAAGAAAACACAACATAAATGCATAAGAACTAACTAACTAAGGCGCATACATATGCTCCTATCAAATTCCCCCACACTTAGCTTTTGCTAGTCCTCGAGCAAAACAATGAAACAAAACATAACCTAAACCTTCCAACAATCGCCTCAGGGATTCCCAATGGTACATGACACGCCAAAGATTACTACTCACATAGATTTCAGCCATCTTTACACTTAAGCACATACTTAATCATAGTCATCACTTACTAGCTCACATTTAATCAATTACAACAATGTTTTGAATGTAGTAACATGCCTTAGAGAATCCCTCAATTTCTTACTAGATATGCACTCATTTTTCACTTAGATTTTCTGACTACACACCCTACACTAGTTATATGTGAGAAGATTGATGTAAATATGAAAACTAATGCTCACATACGTTATGACAATAAAAGCATTTTCTGGAATTATGAATGTATGTATACGATCTCATGAATGGAATGCTACTACTTAGATGCGAGATCCAGGGATATCATATGCTCATACCAATTCCAAACTCCACATATTGAAACACATAACAATCAAGATAGAAGCAAAGGGTTGTAACGGGGCTACGGTATTGGCTAACAAAGAAAGGTAAGGATAAACAAACATTCTTAAAGAATAATAAGCAAAGTAATGAAATTGATACTTCGAATTCACTTTTGCATGCGAAAATCAATGTTTAAACTCAAGGGGAAGATTCATGCAACACTTAGGGTCTAATTCAACTTTTTGGACCCTTGCTTCAACAACCAACAACTTAGAGCGCATTTTATGCTCTTTCAACTCCTTTTCATACTCTTCACACTTTTTTCTTTTTTTTCTTTCTTTTTCTACGAATTTTCTTTCTTTTTTTTTTCCTTTTCTTTTGTTTTTCTTTGTCTAACCCGTGCCCTCCTTACTTCTTTTGGCACACAAACTTTCCCTTCCCCCACACTTAGTTTTCTGCACACATTGATCAAAAGGAATTCCCTCTAAGTCATGCTTTATTATCCTTTAAGAACAAGGGTATGGATAGTCCTACTCTAGGCTAGGTACGGATAATGTGGCTAACAACAAAAATAGGCTAAATAAGGCTTAAAGGGGTTAATCCTACAAAAAACAAATGCATGGGTTGAAGGCTTTTTGGCTCTGGTGATAACTACTAAACACTTCATCTTGTTATATGTTATGCACTCAATTTTAAGTTTTGAATGAAATGGGTATGAGTTCTAATATTTGGATCTATAATGATGACACGCCTTCTAAGTAGCAACCAAGCAAAGAATGATGAGATCATGCAACGACTTTAGAAAACAACAAATTCAAAGATTATTAACTCTCCAAATAAACGTTTAGGCTCAAGTCTCACAAGGTTGTAGCGTTAGTTTGAGTTACTTCCTTCAAGCATGTTACAAAAACTGATTTTTTCTTTCTTTGTGATTATATGTGAATTCGTAAACAACAACGATGACCAAGCATAAACAAAAGAGCATATCAAACTTCCATCCATGTTTGTAACTTTCTTTAACGGTCATGCAATTAAAAACCAAATCCTCATCATTGTGTTGGAAGGTACTCTACGACACAAACACACAAAAACAACTTTAAAACAACTCTTTTTGGGTTTTTTCAAAACTTTTTCTATTTTTTTCTTGAATTTTCGGATTTTCTGGTAAAGCCACATAAAAGCACATCAAAACTTTCTAAAAACACTTAAAAACGATGAAAAACAACCTTTGAAATGTTAGGTGATAAAATCCTACGAATTTGACACAAAAACACTTTGTTTACCCCCCCACACTTAAACCAAACATTGTCCTCAATGTTTCAAACATAGACTCACACAAAAACAAGCAAATAACACAACTAGCAAACATGACAAATATGGTAAAGTAAAAGTAATAAAGAGTAGGGTTTAGAAACGCAAATCTGATTATGATGCCGGAGCTGCCTAGGTCCTCATTATTTGCATGGGTTGCCTCCCAAGAAGCGCTTGCTTTAACGTCTTCCAGCCGGACGATGCTTCCAATCAAGCTTGAATAGGGCCCACGGGTTGGAGATTGACTTCCTCCACGGTCTCCTCCTCAAAAGGTGTGAAATATGGCTTCAAACGATGTCCATTGACTTTGAACTCTTGTTGCGTCTTCAAACTTTGAATTTGAACTGCACCATGCGGAAAAACATTAGTAACAATAAAAGGTCCAATCCATTTAGAACGCAACTTACCTGGAAATAACCGAAGGCGAGAATTGAAAAGTAGCACTTTCTGCCCGATAGAGAACGTCTTGCTCCGAATCATCCTGTCATGGAAGGCCTTCGTTTTCTCCTTGTAAATACGAGAGTTCTCGTAAGCTTCATTCCTAACTTCCTCAAGCTCGTTCAATTGAAGTTTCCTATGAAGACCTGCGGCATCAATGTCCATATTAAAGGTTTTGATGGCCCAATGTGCTTTATGCTCCAATTCAACCGGAAGATGGCATGGTTTCCCATAAATGAGCCGAAATGGGGACATTCCAATTGGTGTTTTGTAGGCCGTGCGATACGCCCATAATGCATCATTCAAGCGCAAGCTCCAATCTTTCCGGTTTGGCCCTACGGTCTTCTCCAAAATCTGCTTGATTTCCCTATTTGACACCTCCGCTTGCCCACTTGTTTGAGGATGATAAGGTGTTGCCACCTTATGCGTGACACCATATTTCTTGAGTAGCGCTTCAATGGTGCGATTGCAGAAATGAGAGCCCCCATCACTTATAAGTACCCGCGGCATTCCAAACCTTGCAAAAATGTTAGTCTTAACAAAATCTGCAACCACTTTAGAATCATTAGTACGGGTGGCTCTTGCTTCCACCCATTTCGACACATAATCAACCGCAAGTAGAATATAAACAAAACCATGAGATGAAGCAAAGGGACCCATGAAATCTATGCCCCACACATCAAAAATTTCAACATTAAAGATGGGACTTTGCGGCATTTGGTCTTTTGGTCCTATATTTCCAGTTCGTTGACAACGATCACATGCAATGCAAAAAGTTCTAGCATCCTTAAAAATAGTAGGCCAATAAAAACCACATTCAAGTACTTTACGTGCAGTCCTTTGAGTGCCAAAGTGACCTCCACATGCATAAGTGTGACAAAAGTTTAAAATAGACTGAATTTCAGAATCATGCACACACCTACGAATGATTTGATCAGAGCAATATTTCCATAAATAAGGATCATCCCACACATAATTTCGTGCATCATACTTAAGTTTATCACGTTGGTTTTTATTGAACTCACTTGGAATGACTTTAGATGCTAAATAATTAACTAAATCCGCATACCATGGCATACTAACCTCAATGGACATCAATTGCTCGTCCGGGAATGTCTCTGGGATCGGCACAACCTCCTCTTCATGCACCAAACGGCTCAGGTGATCAGCCACAACGTTCTCACTTCCTTTCTTGTCTCGGATTTCGATATCGAACTCTTGGAGGAGAAGCATCCATCGAATAAGCCTTGGTTTAGCCTCCTTCTTCGTGAGCAAGTACTTCAACGCTGCATGATCAGTGTAAATTATTACTTTAGTGCCAAGTAAATAAGAACGAAACTTATCTAAAGCAAAAACAACGGCAAGAAGTTCTTTTTCCGTTGTGGAATAGTTCAATTGAGCATCGTTCAAGGTCCGAGAGGCATAATATATGACGTGTGGCTGTTTGTCCTTCCTTTGTCCCAAAACAGCGCCTAGAGCATAATCGGACGCATCGCACATAAGCTCGAAGGGAATGCTCCAATCTGGTGGCCGAATGATGGGGGCCGAAGTTAGCATCTCTTTGAGGTGTTTGAACGCCTTTTCACACTCCTCGTTGAATTCGAATGACACATCCTTTTGGAGAAGTCGGCATAGGGGTGTGGAAATCTTTGAAAAGTCCTTGATGAATCGCCTATAAAATCCTGCGTGGCCAAGAAAAGAACGTACCTCTCTAACCGAAGTTGGAGAGGGTAAGTAGCGTACAAGATCTATTTTCGATTTATCAACTTCAATTCCCCTTTCAGAAACTATGTGCCCTAAAACGATGCCTTGTTTTACCATAAAGTGACACTTTTCCCAATTTAAAACAAGGTTCGTTTCCACGCATCGTTTTAAGATTAATGTGAGATTTTCCAAGCAACCATCAAACGAATCGCCAAAGACACTAAAATCATCCATGAATACCTCAATAATCTTCTCAATAAAATCGGAAACGATACTTACCATGCATCTTTGGAACGTGGCCGGTGCATTGCATAATCCGAATGGCATGCGCCGGTAAGCAAAAGTACCAAATGGGCACGTGAAGGTGGTCTTTTCTTGGTCGTCCGGAGCTATGACAATTTGATTGTATCCCGAATAACCGTCAAGAAAACAATAAAAAGAATGACCGGCTAACCTTTCTAACATTTGATCGATGAATGGTAGTGGAAAATGATCCTTCCTTGTGGTGTTGTTGAGCTTCCTATAGTCAATGCACACTCTCCAACCTGTTTGAATACGGGTTGGCACAAGCTCATCCTCGGCATTCTTCACCACAGTAACTCCGGACTTCTTCGGGACAACTTGAACCGGTGAGACCCAACGGCTATCCGAAATTGGATAAATCACTCCACAATCGAGAAGCTTTATAATCTCCTTTTTCACGACTTCCATCATCGGAGGGTTGAGCCGGCGTTGAGCCTCTCGAGTTGGTTTAGCCCCCTCCTCTAGAAATATGCGATGCATGCATGTTGTAGGGCTAATTCCCTTAATATCGGCCAATGTCCATCCAATGGCTGTTTTGTGCTCTTTCAACACCCGAATCAACTTTTCTTCCTCTAATGCCGTGAGTGATTAAGAGACAATGACGGGCAACGTTTCTTCATCTCCCAAGAATACATACTTTAAATGATCCGGCAACGGTTTAAGCTCAAGAACGGGGGCCTGAATCACAGAAGGTAACAACGTATTAGTGGAAACGGGAATTGGAATTGGGTTAGAAGGCTTACCACGATGTTGGGGCAATGATTCCAAGGCAGCCACAAGCTCGGCATGCTCCTCCTTAGGTACGGCCAGATTGGGCTTCATGCCAAATCCTTGTGCAATCGTTGTTTCAAGGGGATCGTCTTCCAACATATCAAGATAATCCTGCGCCAATTCATCCAATATATCAATAGAAAAACAAGAATGATCATCTATAGGAAATTTCATAGCTTCAGAAATGTTAAAGTTAATAATCTCCCCATCAAATTCCATTGTCAACGTCCATTTGAACACATCGATCTTGGTGCGTGCTGTTTTCATGAAAGGCCTCCCAAGTAGAATCGGCAATGGGGTGACATTTGGTGAGTCCTCCATCTCTAAGACATAGAAATCCGCTGGAAATATCAAGTTATCCACCTGCACCAACACATCTTCCAAAACTCCTTTCGGATATGCATTAGAACGATCGGCTAATTGAATTATAACACCATCATTTTTAAGTTCTCCTAAGTTCATGGATGCATAAATTGAGTATGGCATGACGTTAATTGAAGCTCCTAGATCTAACATAGCATGTTCAAATTTAGTATTGCCTATAACACATGGAATTGTAAAACTACCTGGATCTTTGCATTTAGGAGGTAGTTTTCTTTGCAAAACAGCGGAAACATTCTCACTTACCTGGACCACTTCTTTGTTCGAAATTCTCCTTCTTGTTGTGCATAGTTCCTTCAAAAACTTGGCGTACCTAGGTACTTGCTTAATTGCGTCAAGAAGAGGTATATTGACTTGCACTTTCCGAAACGTCTCCAAAATGTCTTTCTCGTTCTCCTCCTTCTTGGATTGCTTCAACCTGCCAGGAAAAGGCACGTTTAGTGGAATAGAACTAGGAGAAGTTGGAATTGAACTTACCTTGGCCGAATTATATGGATTGGAAGTGCAAGATGGCTGCGGCAAAGGTGGTTCCCTCCTTGCCGTGGGTGTTGCTTGTGTGTGCTCCTCAAACTGCAACTTTTCATCCTCTTCATGACTTGTTTGGGATGCTTGGGGTTCGGTTCCAACTTGTTTGCCACTTCTCAATGTAATTGCTTTGGCGGTTTCGAATCCCCCTTTTGGATTTGCAACGGTTGAACTGGGGAGTCTTCCTTGGTCTCGAAACTGTCCCATAAACTCGGCAATTTGCCCCACTTGCTTCTCTAACTCGTCCACCTTCTTGTCCCTAGTCTGCATGCCCTGCGCCATAGAAGTTAGTAAATTAAAAATTTGATCATTATCAATAGAAGAACCTGATTTTTGGGCGGGTTGTGCTTGGGTTTGATTTGGTGCAAACGGCTTTTGATAGAAACCCGGGGGTTGTTGCCTAAACGTGCTTTGTTGTTGGCCTTGTTGGGGTTCTCGCCATTTGAAATTCGGATGATCACGCCAACCGGGATTGTAGGTGTTAGAAAAGGGATCATTCCTTTGTTGGTATTGTTGCCCAAAGCCCACGGCATTGAGGGTCTCCCACCCTCCATTCTCAATCAATTGTGGGCACTTGTCCGTAGGATGTCCTTGCATGGAACATACGCCACATGCACTTACATTTTGAACTTTTGGCCCTTCCACAACCTGAGAAAGCAAAGTAGTAAGGTTAGCCATTTGATTTTGAAGTTCGGTTATGGCACTTACCTCATTCACTTGGTGTTGCCGTGGGGTGCCTCTTTGTCCAACACCTTCGTATTGTTGAGCGTTCAACGCTCGATTAGCAATCAAAGTCTTTGCTGCCGTGGGGGTCTTGTCCACCAAGGCTCCTCCCGCCGAAGCATCTAGCATTTGTCGTTCGATTGGTAGAAGTCCCTCATAGAAGTATTGTAGAAGAAGCTCCTCCTTCATTTGATGCTGTGGACAAGAAGCAACAAGAGATTTAAAACGTTCATAATATGTAGGAAAAGACTCACCTTCTTCTTGTTGAATTCCATTTATCCTTTTTCGTAGGAGGATGACTCGAGAAGTTGGGAAAAACTTCTCCAAGAAAGCTCGCTTCATGCTCTCCCAAGATGTGACCGTTCCGGGAGCTAATTCATATAACCAATCTTTCGCCTTATCCATAAGAGAAAAGGGAAAGGCCTTCATCTTCAATATACTCCCGTCGACATTGATTGGAGTCATGCTTGAACACACCACCTCGAATTCTTTCAAGTGCTTGTTAGGATCCTCCATGGACAACCCATGGTACTTCGGAATATGGTGGAGCAAACTCGACTTTAACTCGAATTCCTCGGTCTTTCCTTGGGCAGCCGCCGGATATTGAATACATAGAGGTGCGGCATTGTCCAATCCCGAAGCCGAAAGCTCCTTGATTGTACGATTGTCTTATGCCATGACTATCTCAACTTCACCCACTTGAGCCGTGGATTCCTCTTCCTCAATCTCAACTTCGGCTTCCGAATTTGAACTTGATTCACTAGGTTCTGGATTCTTCCTCTTTCGTCTCAACTCTCGTTCAAAATCGTCGTCAAAGTCCAAGATGTGTTCACGAACCGGATGAGAGCTCCGAGTCATAAACTAGTACCTAAAAACAAGAAACAAAAACAAAGTAAAAATCTGGACTCAATTAAAACAAATTGAAATAAAACAATCCAAGGGATTAGCAACTTTGCTAATCCCCGGCAACGGCGCCAAAATTTGATGTGAAAATTATGTTGACACTCAAATTAACCCTCTTTTTATCAATTGTAGCAAAGTATGTAAGTAGGGATCGTTCTAAACCGGGGATTAGGAGGGATTGCAAAATCACTTGAAAACAGACTCAAATACGTAAAAACAAGTTTAAAACACTAAACTAAACTCAAAGAATGCAAAACTAAACTTTAAAACACCAAAACAAACCAAAAGACTCAAAACAGCCCAAAAACACTCAAAACTGCCTTAAAACCACAATCTGGGCAGTTTTGAACACTAGACTCAATCTTGGACGAAAATTGGTTTTATCTTGACCTAAGACACTTAAAAACATAAACTAAAGTGATTTCTAACTACTATGACTCAACTAAGTAAATGGGGATTGATTTTGGACGAATTTAACTTTTAAAACAAAAACTTTAAAAACAAACTTTAATGAAAACGATTTTGATGAAATAGAATGGGGAAAGGCTAGTTAGAAGGTTCCTTCTCCACACATGAAACATATGCATACGACTCGATCTCCAATTACTCTTTCAACGAACCATGAATGACAATGCCCCAAATTAACTAGATTGACCAATTAACTCTCAGATTTCCCTAGATTCATTGAATTGAATGGGATACGCATTACAACCAAATTATTCTTATCAAGGACCCTAACTATGGAATACGCATGATAGAGACACATATCAAAGATCATTAAGTTCAATGGAAATCATAAGCATTGACGAGGCATTCATAACTATGGGATACGCATGTTACTATTGCCTAGGATTTACTTAACACAATCGTGACTAGCGACTTTTACTACTTATGAATATAAGTTAATAACGATTAGGTGAAATTCCCTTATACTCTAGCATCAAATTCATGCATGCAACCTAAGTGTCGACCCTCAATTAACATACATAAACATGTTATCAATCAAATAGATAAGTAAACCACATTCGCGATTCATGAAATCATAATTGGAAGAAATCAAGTCATATAAAACATATGATCATGGCTTTGAATTCCCCTCTAACTATAAAGAAATTAGTTCCTCATGTTCGCAAATACACAAAGACAAATAAATTTAAACATTGACATAAAGATAGAAAACACCTAGAAACGCTCCACAATCCAAGCTCCTTGAATGGCATGCACGGCTCCAAGTTGTCTTCCTTCTTCTCCTTGCAAACTCACGGCACAAGAGGTATGAATGGTGGATGGTGTAGTGAAAATCTGGTAGAGGGTGGTGAATGAATAGGTGCGGCAAGGCCTTGTATTTATAGGCTGAAAATTCACATTCCTAGGTAGCAAAGGACAAGGTTTTAAAGGCCTAAATTGCATAGGATAATAACATCCAATCCTATAAGGAAAACAAGTCAAAAACCCAAAGGGATTGGGAGATAATGTGCAGCAGAAAGAGTGTGAAAAGATAAGGCTTCTAGAAACCAAAAATCCCAAGGGAAATAGGAATTAGGTGCGGCAAGGATCTAGGGTTCTAGAAGGATAATGCAAGGCAGATTTTTAGGCTTCTAGAAAGGTTCTTAGGTGTCATCTTGATAGGATAAGATAAGGTCTTCTAGAAATCCCATTTTAAGCATCCTAATCTAAATAGAAACCCTCCTAAGTGGCTGGAATGTGGATAGTTTAGGATAAGGATAAGATAGGATAGGATAAGGTTTGATTGGATAAGATAAGCTAAGATAATGATATGGATGAGGTTTTGGATAATACTCCTTATCTTGAGCTGATTCTTTGGCTTTAATTCTTCTTCTTCATGTAGGAAACCTTGCTTGAGTAGGAAACTTCATATATCTAGGAATCCATCTTCAATTAGGACTCCTTTAGTGATTAGGAATCCCAATTCATTTAGGAATCCTTCATTCAAGTCATTTCCTTCTTCAACTAAGAAACTTTGTATCTTCAATTCTTCAACTTTGAAACGCCTTCCTAGCTTCACCAATTCCTCAAATTCGTCCATCCCTTGTGCTTCATGTGCATGAACTCCATTTTAGCCCAATTTTGCTCCAAAATGCTCCAAATTGCATCCTTTTGCTCACTTTGTCTCTAAAACCTGAAAAACACATGAAACTAGCTTAAAAGACTAACTTAACTAAGAAAACACAACATAAATGCATAAGAACTAACTAACTAAGGCGCATACATATGCTCCTATCACTTCGTATCTTTCTATGTTTAATTTCTGAACTTTTAAACAACTCTCACGAAGTATTGTGTATCTCAAAATTTCTTTGGCCTCGTCAAATCTTATTATCAATTCTTAGATATTCCTCAGTTTAGACCTATTTCCTTCTTGGTTAAGAAACTAGTTGACCATACTGTGATGATTTGCAAAATAATCATAAACAGTGACTCTATTTCTGCATCTTTACCTTCCTTCGCTTGTTTGTTTCTCAATGTGAACTGGATCATGCCGGAACATTATACGGAGGGGAAAAAAAACGTTTGTTCTCGGCATGGTTTCTAGTTCAAATCTCGATATCTTGTACTCTGGATTTTAATGGATTTGTTTTGACCCTCAAATTCTGGAGTATTCTCTCAGCCTTCTCGACATGGTTTCTCGCTCAATTAGTGAGGAATTCACAATCGATGGATTCGACGGAAGTGTGCACCCAGTTTGTGTCGATTCGGACAGGAATGTTATAAGCATAACCTTTTCACAAGCTTACCAAACTTATCATAAAGAGTTCATTGTGTGTGTGAAATTTGAGTTGTCCTTTGGTAAGAAACTGGTGAAGATTGTGGTGCAGAAGGTCAGCATATTGTATCACCATCTTACTAGAATTCATGGGCATCACATCGGTTATTTTCCAACGATATGTGTTCGTCTCGACGCATATTTCCACTGTTTCACTCCAGGACTTTTGTTTGTGAGCAGGTGGATGTCAAAACATTTCTAGCAGATCTGTTTGGTGCATTCTGAGATGGCACTACAGGACGGTCGAAGCGAGAATTGGATAATCTTTACACTTCTCTCGAAATGTGCGTGTTCTCTTTGGTTGTTAGGATGACCATTTACGAGTCGTTCTTCTTTCCACCAACTTTGGCCTTGTTTGACTTGAAATCTGCAACTAAGCAAAAATGGAGAGGTGGATTGAGCACTACAACAGTTCCTAAGAGATACTGCGTGTTGAGGAAGATGACTTCTCGTTTTCTGCTTGCTTGGTTTGAGCTTTTGGGTCTACTACTAACATGGTAGCCACTTCTCTTGAATATCAAGGTACAATTTTCAAATGGGTTCTTTACTGGTGAAATTCTGAAGTACTTGGTCACATTTGGAAGAACTGAGGAGGATAGGATGCTTGGTGCTGGATAGAGTTTTACGACGATAGTTTCTATTTTGTTCGGTTTGGTGTATGGCACTTTTTACGACCTGGTACGATAGTTTTTCATGGACAACACTGGTTGACTGAAAAGTCTTGCGAACTTGTATTTGGAGGATCGATCCTACGATATGTGAAATTGTGCACCATTTGAGAAATTACTACTTGCTTATCGAGACAACAAATGTGAGGTCGATATTGCGGGCTGCAGACTATGATATCGATAGCTTATTTGGTGGGTTCGTTAAGCAAGTGGGCAATAAGATTCATCTACAGCAGCTGATGCAGATTCAGAATTTGTATTTCTTAGGACTCGACCCAAAGACACATTTATTCTCGGAGTACGTGACATTTCGAATTCTTGGGCGAGACCGACTCTTATTTTTCAGTTTTGGTTTTCAGCATAAGTATTTTAATTTCCTTTACTAGTTAATTGTTTTGACGTTACAAATGTTTTGGTGGAAGTATTTCTGTTTTCATTTTTAAGTTAATTCGAGTTTTTGGAATATATGTTAGTACATATCTATTTTGACATTATCTGGCCTTAAGTTATTTTGTGTTTTCAACTTTATATTTTATTAAAGTATGTTTTCTATTTTTTTTACACTAATGGGGAAAGGAAGTATGAGCCTGGGGGCACGAAAGATGGAATCATTGCAACCCGATCGCGACGGGATGGCATTTTCCCTTTTGTGCAACCCCTCTGATTTGATTTCTTCGTTACGTACACACACACACATATATATATATATATATATATCATTTTTCGTATTTTCGAGTTTTTCAGTGTGGTAAGTTATTTTAAATTTCGAGGACGAAATTTTTTTATAAGGGTGGTAGATTGAAACACCCCAACCCCATTTTATTTAAAAATTGTTTTAAAGTCTTAATTGGTGAGCCAAGGGGGACCCACCCCTGATTTCTGTCCCCAGCCTCCCATCTCTCTCTTCCTTCTTCTTCATCTCTCTCCCCCGTAACTCTTCCTTAGCTCTCTCCCTCTCAGCTCTCCCGTACCTCTCTCCCTCAACCTCTCGCATCTCTCTCTTCCCCCGGACTCACTAGGACCTTAGCATTCCCAGGAGAGATTCTCCACGAACCCGGGACCCCTGCCCAGCGAGATAGACGGTTCGGAGCAAAGCTCTGATGAGTTTTCTTCCTTTTTCAGTAGGGGTAAGTCTCAAATCTCTCACTCTCGTACCTAGCTTGAAGTTTGGTTGTGATTTGGAAGTTTAAACCTTCCATTTTTACGTAGGTTTTTACTTCGGAACCGTTGTGGGTGAGCACACCCATTTTCCGGCGAACAGTGGACCTTGGGAGCTTTTTGTTGGAAGTATGCCCACAAAGCCACTCATTTGATGCAATAGCTTTTTGGAATACTTAATGTATTAAACTTTTATATGTTTAATGAAGGGCAAAGCTTATTGTTAATCACTATTTATTGTATCATGTGTTTAAGTAATAAGGGAATCCAAGGGATGTATTTGATCTAAGAGACAAGTGATCTAAGTGAGTTAGATTATCGAGACCATTCTCTTATGTTCATTCCTAAAACGTTCCTAACCATAGGATTGCCAATTGGGTATTGACAATCCGCTAACGTTAGTATGTGTTATGTTGACTCAAGCGTGAGTTTGACTAGTTGATAGGAGCATATTTATGCGACTTAATTGGCTTGTTCTTGTGCGTTTACGTTGTGGTTTTTTAGTTATTTTAGTGTTTAAAGCCATTTTCATTTGTTTGTAGGTCTTAATAACAACCTTGGCAAGAAAAGTGCATTTTGGTGCATGTTGGATCAATATTGGGCTCAAATGGATTACATGCATGAGGATGGACGTTTTGGGCATATGTGTGTGCAAGTGTGTGTGTGTAATTGCAAGGATAAACAATGACAACTCATACACATGCAAAGAAGCCCACATGCAAAGTGAAAGACTCTAAGTACAAAGTATGCAAGAAGATGCATTTTGGAGGCCTTTGGAGCATGTTTCGGGCTTGGAATGGATAGCAAATGCATGGGCCAAAGTGGATGGACGAATTTGAGAACTAAAGAGGCCAAGAATGTGAAGAATTAGTGTCCAAAAGATAAAGAATTCAGCCCAAAAACCATGCCATGCTTGATCACTCTTGTCCCCTACATAATTTCTGATTTCATGCTTTAATTCATTTAATTATTTCACTCAATTGCTTGATACCTCTTGTTCCCTTCACCCATTAGATTTTAGACAACCTTTACATCCATTACATGCACCAATTGATGCTCCATCATTCACATTTGGAATCCAAGGGCATGGGTCACACATGTTGTTGCACCTTTGACCCATTTGTTGACACATTTCACCTCCCTTTCCATCTCTATGCAATGTACACAATCATTCATGCTCCCTAGCTGCAACACCACTCCATTTTACCCTTCACACTTTGCATCATCACTTCATTTTCACCCTTGGACCATTGCACACCACACACACCAACTTGCCATGCATTTCATCCCTAGTCTAACCTGATTTTCTAAGGTTTTTGGGGCCTATAAATACATGTTTACACCCCTTGGCCAAAGGAGAATCCCCCATATTCATCATTTTATCACAGAAATTCGTCCATACACACCCTAGGAAGCAAAACACCCCAAAAACACCATTCTAGTGCCTAGAAAACATAACAGCCACTCCACCTTCTTCCACCCTCTTTGCCTAGTTCTCCACCACCTTCCAACCATCAAACACTCTTCCACACTCACCCTAAACCCCTCCATATCATTCCCCATCCATTCTACACCATAAATCCACCCAAAAATTTGTCCACAAGCTTCATGCCGCAACAAGGAGGAAGGGAGATCCATTGATGCACTTGCTTTCCAAGTTGGAGCATTTTAGGTGTTTTCTTTCCTTTGATTTTAATGTCTAATTTTATGTATCTTTGTATTGCAAGAATGAGGAACTAAACCCCCTTAGTTGGGGGGTGATTCGAAACCATGTACATGCTTGCAATATGATTTGATTACATTAAGTTGTTATTTCATAAGTTGCAGATTCAATTCGTTCATCTACTTGATTGATAACTTATTTGTGTATGTTGATTGAGAGTGCACGCTTAGTTTTCATGCATGAATATGATGCTAGATTATGAGGGAGTTTCACCTAATAGTTACAATCTTATAATCACAAGTAGTGAAGGTCGCTTGAAAACGATCGCGTTGAATGAATTCTTGGCACTAGTTTCATGCTCATCATAGTAACGAATGCCTCGTCAACACTTATAGTTCTCATTGTGCTTCATGATTCTTGATTGTATCTTTATTGTGCTCATCACGTAAGGAACCTTTGAGGAATGCTTTGAATTGTTGTATGCGCTTTTCCATCCAATTCATTAACTTAAGGAGAACTTGAAGGTTAATTTAAGCGTATCTAATTAACTTGGGGTGTTGAGTTTCATAATTTATTGAAAGAACAACTGAAAATCATTTTGTTTGCAAGTGTGTCATGTGTGGAGAAGAACCTCCTAACTAGCCTTTTATCCATCATTTTCATCCAAAAACGTTTTACAATCTGTTTTGTTTTAAAGTTTCTGTTTTGTTTTCAATTTTCGTCCAAAACAAATCCCCCTTTATTTTGAAGTCTTAGATTAGTTAGAAAGTGTTTTGATTTGTGTTTCTAAGTGTTTTGATTCAAGTTTTCATCCAACTTCGTCCAAGTTCTTGTTAGGTTCTCAAAACTGCCCAGAAAGTGGTTTTTAGGCAGTTTTGAGTCATTAGGTTGCTGTTTTGAGTTTTATGTTTGTTTAAGTACTTTAAAGTATAGTTTTGCATTCTTTGAGTCTAGTTTAGTGTTTTAAATTTTGTTTTTATGTTTTTAAGTCAGTTTTCAAGTGTTTAGCAATCCCTCCTAATCCCCGGCCTAGAACGATCCCTACTTACATACTTTACTACATTTGATAAAAAGAGGGTTTAATTTTGTGTGTTAACTTAGAGTGCACGCTTAGTTTTAATGCATGAATATGATGCTAGATTATGAGGGAGTTTCACCTAATAGTTACAATCTTATAATCACAAGTAGTGAAGGTCGCTTGAAAACGATCGCGTTGAATGAATTCTTGGCACTAGTTTCATGCTCATCATAGTAACGAATGCCTCGTCAACACTTATAGTTCTCATTGTGCTTCATGATTCTTGATTGTATCTTTATTGTGCTCATCACGTAAGGAACCTTTGAGGAATGCTTTGAATTGTTGTATGCGCTTTTCCATCCAATTCATTAACTTAAGGAGAACTTGAAGGTTAATTTAAGCGTATCTAATTAACTTGGGGTGTTGAGTTTCATAATTTATTGAAAGAACAACTGAAAATCATTTTGTTTGCAAGTGTGTCATGTGTGGAGAAGAACCTCCTAACTAGCCTTTTATCCATCCTTTTCATCCAAAAACGTTTTACAATCTGTTTTGTTTTAAAGTTTCTGTTTTGTTTTCAATTTTCGTCCAAAACAAATCCCCCTTTATTTTGAAGTCTTAGATTAGTTAGAAAGTGTTTTGATTTGTGTTTCTAAGTGTTTTGATTCAAGTTTTCATCCAACTTCGTCCAAGTTCTTGTTAGGTTCTCAAAACTGCCCAGAAAGTGGTTTTTAGGCAGTTTTGAGTCATTAGGTTGCTGTTTTGAGTTTTATGTTTGTTTAAGTACTTTAAAGTATAGTTTTGCATTCTTTGAGTCTAGTTTAGTGTTTTAAATTTTGTTTTTATGTTTTTAAGTCAGTTTTCAAGTGTTTAGCAATCCCTCCTAATCCCCGGCCTAGAACGATCCCTACTTACATACTTTACTACATTTGATAAAAAGAGGGTTTAATTTTGTGTGTTAACTTAGAGTGCACGCTTAGTTTTCATGCATGAATATGATGCTAGATTATGAGGGAGTTTCACCTAATTGTTACAATCTTATAATCACAAGTAGTGAAGGTCGCTTGAAAACGATCGCGTTGAATGAATTCTTGGCACTAGTTTCATGCTCATCATAGTAACGAATGCCTCGTCAACACTTATAGTTCTCATTGTGCTTCATGATTCTTGATTGTATCTTTATTGTGCTCATCACGTAAGGAACCTTTGAGGAATGCTTTGAATTGTTGTATGCGCTTTTCCATCCAATTCATTAACTTAAGGAGAACTTGAAGGTTAATTTAAGCGTATCTAATTAACTTGGGGTGTTGAGTTTCATAATTTATTGAAAGAACAACTGAAAATCATTTTTTTTGCAAATGTGTCATGTGTGGAGAATAACCTCCTAACTAGCCTTTTATCCATCATTTTCATCCCAAAACGTTTTACAATCTGTTTTGTTTTAAAGTTTCTGTTTTGTTTTCAATTTTCGTCCAAAACAAATCCCCCTTTATTTTGAAGTCTTAGATTAGTTAGAAAGTGTTTTGATTTGTGTTTCTAAGTGTTTTGATTCAAGTTTTCATCCAACTTCGTCCAAGTTCTTGTTAGGTTCTCAAAACTGCCCAGAAAGTGGTTTTTAGGCAGTTTTGAGTCATTAGGTTGCTGTTTTGAGTTTTATGTTTGTTTAAGTACTTTAAAGTATAGTTTTGCATTCTTTGAGTCTAGTTTAGTGTTTTAAATTTTGTTTTTATGTTTTTAAGTCAGTTTTCAAGTGTTTAGCAATCCCTCCTAATCCCCGGCCTAGAACGATCCCTACTTACATACTTTACTACATTTGATAAAAAGAGGGTTTAATTTTGTGTGTTAACTTATTTTTCACATCAAATTTTGGCGCCGTTGCCGGGGATTAGCAACTTTGCTAATCTCTTGGATTGTTTTCTTTCGAATTATTGTATTTTGTTTAAGTTTCTGTTTAAGTTGCTGATTTGTTTTGTTTTCTTTGTTTTTAGGTACTAGTTTATGACCCGTAGCTCACAACCTGTTCGTGAGCATATCTCCGACTTTGACGGTGATTTTGAGAGGACTTTGAGAAGGAAAAAGAAATTGCAAGAGTCTAATCCTCCTAGTCCCGAGCCTGAATTAGAAGAGCAAGAAGTTGAGGTTGAAGAGAAGGTCACGGCACAAGTGGGTGGAGAAGAGCAAGGTATAGCCATGGACAACCGTACGCTCAAGGAGCTTGCCGCCTCGGGTTTGGATAATGCCGCACCATTGTGTATCCAATATCCCATGGCTGCTCAAGGTAAAACCGAAGAGTTCGAGTTAAAGTCAAGTTTGCTCCACCACATTCCAAAGTTCCATGGGCTTTCCATGGAGGATCCGAACAAACAATTGAAGGAATTTGAAGTGGTGTGCTCAAGTATGACTCCGGTTACCGTTGACGGAAGTATTTTAAAGATGAAGGCTTTTCCATTCTCTTTAATGGACAAAGCCAAAGATTGGTTATACGAGTTGGCACCCGGTACAGTTACATCTTGGGAGAGTATGAAGAGGGCGTTTCTGGAGAAGTTTTTCCCAACTTCTCGCATCATTCTTCTTCGTAAAAAAATAAGTGGAATTCAGAAAAGCCAAGGTGAATCTTTTCCATCTTATTATGAACGATTTAAATCACTTGTTGCTTCTTGTCCACAACATCAGATGAATGAGGAGTTACTTCTTCAATACTTTTACGAAGGTCTTTTACCACTTGAACGGCAAATGTTGGATGCTTCCGCGGGAGGAGCTCTAGTGGATAAGACACCTAGGGATGCCAAAACTCTCATTGCGAATCGAGCACTCAATGCACAACAATATGAAGGTGTTGGGCAAAGAGACACCCTACGGCCACATCATGTCAATGAGGTAAGTTCTATTTCTGAGTTACAATCCCAAATGGTAAACCTTACGTTTATGTTATCGCAGTTGGTTGAAGGCCCCAAAACGCAAGGAACTACAATCTGTGGTGTATGCTCCATTCAAGGACACCAATCTGATCAATGTCCTCAATTAATTGAGAATGGAAGATGGGAATCGACCAATGCAGTGGGTTATGGGAATCAAAACCAACCAAGGAATGATCCTTTCTCCAATACATATAACCCGGGATAGCGTGACCACCCAAATTTCAGATGGAGAGATGCACCACAATATGGCCAACAAAGTGGATTCCGACAACCCCCGGGTTTCTTTCCAAGGCCAATGGAACCACAACCACCTCCTCAGGCACAATCTTCCCAAACTAACCCAGGTACGTCTATGAATGATGATAAAACATATCAGTTACTAACCACCATGGCGCAGGGAATGCAGAACCAAGCAAAGGAGGTTAATGAGCTGAAGAAGCAAATGGGCCAAATGGCCGAATTTTTGGGGCAATTCCGTGAAAATGGTAAGTTACCAAGCACTACGGTGGTCAATCCAAAGGGTGGTTTCGAATCTGCAAAGGCTATCACATTACAAAGTGGAAAAGAGGTGAGAAACAAGGAAGATGAGAAGATACAACTTGAAGAAGATGAGAACACCTACCCCACGGCAAGGGTACCATCACCCATGCCGCAGCCATCTAAGACATCCCATTCGTCCACCTCAGGTAAGAATGTTCCAAATGTTGTGATTTCGAACACTAATCTGCCCAATGTCCCCTTTCCTAGCAGATTTTTGCAATCAAAGAACGAAGAGGAGGAAAAAGATGTTCTAGAGACATTTAGAAAGGTGTATGTCAACATTCCCCTCCTTGATGCCATAAAGCAAATCCCGAAGTATGCCAAGTGTTTAAAGAAGCTTTGTACAACAAAGAAACGTGTCCAGGAGAAAGAGGTGGTACATGTAAGTGAGAATGTCTCCGCCATCTTGCAACATAAACTACCCCCCAAATGCAAAGATCCGGGGAGTTTTACAATTCCGTGTGTCATTGGTAATACCCGTTTCAAATCTGCCATGCTTGATTTAGGTGCTTCTATAAATGTTATGCCATATTCCATTTATGCATCTATGAACTTAGGAGCATTGAAAAATGATGGTGTAATCATACAATTGGCCAATAGATCTAACGCTTATCCAAAGGGAGTTTTGGAAGACGTTTTAGTGCAGGTTGATCATTTAATCTTCCCGGCAGATTTCTATGTCCTCGAAATGGATGAATCGGACCATGCCCCTTCATTGCCCATCCTCCTTGGAAGGCCATTCATGAAAACGGCTCAAACGAAGATTGATGTGGCCAAAGGATTAGTCACTATGGCATTTGGTGGTGACATGATTAGTTTCAAAATTTCTGAATCCATTGAGACTCCTAATGTTGTTCATTCTTGTTGTGCCATTGATAAAATTGAAAAGATAGGACTGGACCATTCAGCACCAGGCACAAATGATGCATCAAGAACCATGCAAGTCGAGGGAAGTGGAGTGGCGCACAAGGACCATACGGCCACTGCTTTCAAAATGCTCAAATTGGCCGAACACACCATGGGGAAGAATGTTCACATTGCTGCCACTTTATCACAACACATAGGTAAGCCACCTAATCCAAATCCAATTTCCATTAAAGTTGATAGGTGGTTCCCTTCTTTGGTGCAGGTACCCAAGCAAATCCCCGATGGTGGGCGTATGAACATGAACCTTAGGCAACACAACGCACCCATCAACAAACATCACTATCCATTTCCGTTCAAGGATGTAATCTACGAGAACTTTGTTGAGCATGTTGTGGAGGACATTCCCTTGCATGCCGTGGGCTCCAGTGGGGAGTAATTGTGTTCATCGTCCGGCTGGAAGACGTTAAAGCAAGCGCTTTAAGGGAGGCAACCCATTTATTCTGCTTGATTGTCAATTTTATTACTTGTTTAATTATTTTTGGTTGTGACTTTCTATTTTGAAACATTAACAAATATGCAAAGGATTTTAACATTAAACTTCGTGGAAATGAACAGCAAACTGGGAAATAAAGAAACATAGCATAATACAAGAGAAAGCCTTCACAAAGGCTGCTTGGGAGAGGTCGTAGTAGTCGGCGGAGTTGCAGTAGTCGGCGGAGTCTCAGCAGTCGGTGGGGCCACGGAAGGAGGAGGTATCAGAGGTTGATCAGTTGGAGCTTCACTACGCGGTGCCGCCCCAGAAGACGAAGGTAGATGTTGTTGGAACAAACCCACAAACCTCCGGTGATCAAGTAAAATCTGACCATCACTTTCCTGCAGCTGGTCAATTTTCCTCTTCATGTTTGTGGCATAACTGTGTGCAAGCTTGTGCAATTGTTTATTTTCATGCTTGAATCCTCTAATCTCCTCTTTGAGACTCTGTATTTCAGCCACCAACGATTCAACGTGACGGGTTCGAGCAAATAGGCGTTGGGCCATGTTGGACACAGAACCCGCACATTGCACGCTAAGAGCCAGAGACTCCTTAATCGCCAATTCATCAGACCGTCTAGCGAGCAGTCTGTTATCTCTGGGGGTGACAAGGTTCCGGGCCACCACCGCAGCAGTCATGTCATTTTTCATCACCGAATCCCCAACGGTGAGAGGACCAGTAGGGGATATGAAGGACGGGCGCCATATGTTGTCTGGAGAAGGCGGGGCTGCACCTTCACCAAGGTTCAAATCAAAACGACGATCAGAAGGGCCAGACATTTTTCAGAGGTTTTGGAGAAAGAAGAGATCGGACAGATTAAGATTTCGGAAGTGCAAGAAAGGAGTGTTTACAGGAGGGAGCTCAAGTATGTTGTGGAACAAAATTAATGCCTCTATAAAAAGAAGAAATCAAAGAGGCGCTCCTCAGAAATCGAAGAAGCGTCCTCTCGCAAATCGAAGAGTCCAGGCTCCTTTCTCAAAAGCCGGATTCTTTTCTCAAAAGAGGCGTTTCATTTCTCAAAAAATAGGCTTGCTCAGAAACCACGAGCCGAACCCCGGATTTCAAAAGATCAATTTGTCCAGACGTGTCGTCATTCGTCACATGCAACTTGCAGCTTTGCGGAAATTACGGGCAGCTTTGTCAGAAAGCGCGTAAATGGAAATTACGGGCAGCTTTGTCACTCAATTTGTCCAGAAGTATCTACCTTCGCCT
The DNA here is from genome assembly GCF_916048215.2 of Malus sylvestris. Lineage (NCBI taxonomy): Eukaryota > Viridiplantae > Streptophyta > Magnoliopsida > Rosales > Rosaceae > Malus > Malus sylvestris. The sequence continues at coordinate 405,367 of NW_025920893.1, forward strand.
TCCACAGCAAAGGCACACCCTCTCAGCACTTCTTCATCTCTCTGAAATGGCTTTCGAACAAACCCTCTCGAGTCATTCTGTATTTCTCATCCCCTGGGATACCCTTGCAAACAACCCATCCAGAGCACAAGTATTTCATATCATATAGGTTGAGAGCACGAGTATCTCATATCATGCTTTCTCCCTGTCCTTTCTCCAGCCAGCACTTGCTCTCGAGTACTCATCATCTTGTGTTTCCTCTTCGTCTCTTACGTATAAGGGAAGTGAAGATGATACCTCGAAGCATGTGGAGACAACGTGCTGATTCATCCTCAACTAGGGACAAGGAGAAAGAAAGCAAGAGGTGGGCACTTGGAAAGATTGAAGAAAGAAACAGACCAACACCTCTACCTCGTGCCTGCCCGCCATGCAGAGGAAACAAGCAGAGAAGAATGCAGCTCGTACAATCAACCCAGCACAAGGAGTCTAAGTTGAAGAACTCAAGAAGCTTCAACAACATCGCCAAAGAGCAAAGCTTCGCTGTACAATTCCAATCCAGTTCAAGATCAAAGCTGTGGAAAGTCAACAAGATCAACTATCTTCAAAACCATATTTGCGTTCTTAAACTCTACTCTATCTGGTTTTTACTTTGCCATATTTGTCATGTTTATTTGTCGTTGTTATTTGCTTGTTTTTGGTGTGAGTATATGCTTGAAACATTGAGGACAATGTTTGATTTAAGTGTGGGGAGGGGTAACCATTGTTTTACATGAAATTCGTAGAAAATTATCACCCATTACTTCTAGTGTTGTTCCTTGCTGTTTTAAGTATTTTTAAGCTGTTTTGGAGTGTTTCAGTGTGTTTTGATATAAAAATCCGAAAATTCATAAAAATTTGAAAAATTGTTTTTGAAAATCCCAAAAAGAGTTGTTTTTGTGTGCTTATTTGTGTCTTAGGGTACCTTCCAACACAATGATGAGGATTCAGTTTGTAATTGCATGACTGTTAAAGAGAGTTATAAACATGGATGAAAGTTTGATTTACTCTTTATTTATGCGTGATTGTGGTTATAACTTATGAAATCACATGTAATCATAAAAGAAAAAAATTAGTTTTTTTTGTAACATGCTTGAAGGAAAGAACTCAAACTAACGCTACAACCTTGTGAGACTTGAGCCTAAATGTTTATTTGGAGAGTTAAAATCTGTGCATTATTGTTTTCTAAAGTCGTTGCATGATCTCATTATTCTTTGCTTGGTTATTACTTAGAAGTCGTTTCATCATTTAGTTCCAAATGCTAGAACTCATGCCTATTTCATTCAAAGCATGCTATTGATTTGCATAACACATATTCAAGATGAAGTTGTGTAGTTACCACCACCAAAGCCAAACTGCTATGTATCCCATATCGTTATATGTTTAAGTTAACCCCATTGAGCCTTGATAGCCTATATTCTTTGTTAAACCACATTATCCTTACCTAGCCTAGTTTAGGACCATCCATACCCTTGTTCTTGAAGCATAGTAAAGTATGAGTCAAATTGAATTCCTTTTGATTAATGTATGGCAGAAAACAAGTGTGGGGGAAGTGATTCTTGTGTGTGTGTATGCCAAAATCATTCATAAGGCACAAGTAGAAAAGAAAGATTCGTGAAAAATAGAATGAAAAGAAGAAGAGCTGTGAAGAGAAAAGGAGTTGAAAAATATGTGAAAAAGAGTTTTAAAGTGTTGCTTGTTGAAGAAAGGGTCCAAAACATTGAATTCGGCCCTAAATATTGCTTGAATCTTCCCTTCGTGTTAAAAGTTGATTACTGCAATCTAAGTGAATTCTAAGTTTCCATTTCATTACTTTTCTTGCTATTGCTTTAAGAACGTTTGTTATCCCTATCCTTCATTTGTTAGCCAACACCCCAAGCCCGTTACAACCTTTGACTTCAATCTTGAGTGTTATGTGTTTCAATTTGTGGAGTTTGAATTTGGTATGAGCATATGGTGTCACTGGTTCTCGCGTCTAAGTAATAGCATTTCATTCATGAGATCATATCTAAACATGCTTATTAACTCCAGAAATTGCTTTCTTTGTGATACATATATGTGAGCATTCGTTTTCATATCTACATCAATCTTCTCACATATAACTAGTATAGGGTGTGTAGTTGGAAAATCTGAGTGAAAATTGAGTGCATATCTTGTAAGGAATTGAGCGAATTCTCTAAGGCATGTTACTACATCAAAAACATTGTTTTAATTGATTAATTGTGAACTAGTAAGTGGTGACTATGATTAAGTATGTGCTTAAGTGTAAAGATGACTCAAATCTGTGGGGATAATGATTTTTAACATGTCATGTGCATTGGAAATCCCTGAGGCAAATGTTGGAAGGTTTAGGTTGTGTTTTATTTGTTTTGTTTCGTTTTATTTCTTTGTTTGGCTCGAGGACTAGCAAAAGCTAAGTGTGGGGGAATTTGATAGGAGCATATTTATGCGACTTAATTGGCTTGTTCTTGTGCGTTTACGTTGTGTTTTTTTAGTTATTTTAGTGTTTAAAGCCATTTTCATTTGTTTGTAGGTCTTAATAACAACCTTGGCAAGAAAAGTGCATTTTGGTGCATGTTGGATCAATATTGGGCTCAAATGGATTGCATGCATGAGGATGGACGTTTTGGGCATATGTGTGTGCAAGTGTGTGTGTGTAATTGCAAGGATAAACAATGACAACTCATACACATGCAAAGAAGCCCACATGCAAAGTGAAAGACTCTAAGTACAAAGTATGCAAGAAGATGCATTTTGGAGGCCTTTGGAGCATGTTTCGGGCTTGGAATGGATAGCAAATGCATGGGCCAAAGTGGATGGACGAATTTGAGAACTAAAGAGGCCAAGAATGTGAAGAATTAGTGTCCAAAAGATAAAGAATTCAGCCCAAAAATTTGTCACTCCAAGTTGCACACTCCTTGCCATGCAAAACACATAGAATTCCCTTTGGATTCCCATGCCATGCTTGATCACTCTTGTCCCCTACATAATTTCTGATTTCATGCTTTAATTCATTTAATTATTTCACTCAATTGCTTGATACCTCTTGTTCCCTTCACCCATTAGATTTTAGACAACCTTTATATCCATTACATGCACCAATTGATGCTCCATCATTCACATTTGGAATCCAAGGGCATGTGTCACACATGTTGTTGCACCTTTGACCCATTTGTTGACACATTTCACCTCCCTTTCCATCTCTATGCAATGTACACAATCATTCATGCTCCCTAGCTACAACACCACTCCATTTTACCCTTCACACTTTGCATCATCACTTCATTTTCACCCTTGGACCATTGCACACCACACACACCAACTTGCCATGCATTTCATCCCTAGCCTAACCTGATTTTCTAAGGTTTTTGGGGCCTATAAATACATGTTTACACCCCTTGGCCAAAGGAGAATCCCCCATATTCATCATTTTATCACAGAAATTCGTCCATACACACCCTAGGAAGCAAAACACCCCAAAAATACCATTCTAGTGCCTAGAAAACATAACAGCCACTCCACCTTCTTCCACCCTCTTTGCCTAGTTCTCCACCACCTTCCAACCATCAAACACTCTTCCACACTCACCCTAAACCCCTCCATATCATTCCCCATCCATTCTACACCATAAATCCACCCAAAAATTTGTCCACAAGCTTCATGCCGCAACAAGGAGGAAGGGAGATCCATTGATGCACTTGCTTTCCAAGTTGGAGCATTTTAGGTGTTTTCTTTCCTTTGATTTTAATGTCTAATTTTATGTATCTTTGTATTGCAAGAATGAGGAACTAAACCCCCTTAGTTGGGGGGTGATTCGAAACCATGTACATGCTTGCAATATGATTTGATTACATTCAATTGTTATTTCATAAGTTGCGGATTCAATTCGTTCATCTACTTGATTGATAACTTATTTGTGTATGTTGATTGAGAGTGCACGCTTAGTTTTCATGCATGAATATGATGCTAGATTATGAGGGAGTTTCACCTAATAGTTACAATCTTATAATCACAAGTAGTGAAGGTCGCTTGAAAACGATCGCGTTGAATGAATTCTTGGCACTAGTTTCATGCTCATCATAGTCACTAGTCTCAAGTCATTTGGTGTTGGACACTAAGACAAACACATAGGTGCTCGAAAGAGTAATCGAGTACACTGAACAACGATCAAAAGAGAGTTCGAACATACATGTCATGCAAGAACTCTAAAGTTGCAATATGTAAAGTGGTCCTTTGACCTGAGGCATCATAGATGTCTAATGGTTAGGCCCTTGATCTTTGATCATGTCAAACGGCATTCCATCGGAGTGTCCACGGCATTGTTGGGGTCAAGCTATCTAATCATGTAGGCATATGAATGCACAACAAGGGATCTCTAACCTTCCATGGTGGAAGGAGAATACTCTAAGATTTGATTCTAAAGTCTTTGGCCAAAGCAAATGAATATGACTTAGGAAGTTTGTTCCAAATCATATTCAAGGGAATCATATAGAAAAGTATCACATTGGATAGTAGACATGAAACAAACTATCACTAAAACAATGTGATTAAGAGTATTGGATTAGAGAAGGACCGTATTGCATTGTAGTTGTAACTGGATAGGTTCTCCAACCAATTCTACTTAGCTTGGGTAACCATGACATACTGCTAGGTGTCACTCATGGTTTGTGGAAGCCCTAATGATTAGGCAACACTAATCATAAAAGGGAGAATTGAAATGTGGTTTCAATTCACAATCGATCGTTAAGAGTAACAATTGCCCATTGGCTCGCTAATTGGAACCTAATGGATCGTACACCGAGTAAGGGCGATAGTGAAGAAATTAAATGAAATGGATATGCAATTAAATGGTTTAATTGAAGAATGGTCAAGATTAATTAATTAGTTAATTAATTTTACGAAAGGTTCGTATTGGGCTTATATGTTGGTTTTGGGTTTCGGGGCCCAAAAGCGTTTTAGTCCAAAAGGCCCATTATGTTTAAGTTGTATGACAACTAAAACAAAATGGGCAAATAGCCCAATAACATTAATATGGCCGGCCATTAGGGTGAATGGGCAAGCTTGGATTAATTACAAGTTTGCCACTCACCTAAGAAAAATATTATAAAAGCAACTTTATAGCAATTTTCTCATTAGAGTTTTTCTTAGTGAAATGAGGTAAAAACTTTCTCTCTTTTTACACAAGGAGGCCGGCCAGTTAGAGAGATTAATCTAGCAATCTTTTCTTCTCTAAGTCATCCATTTCATCTTCACACTTAACCCTTGGTGTGGAGACTTAGAGACACCAAATCTTTGGTGTTTTTGGAGATCATTTCCTTACATCAACAAGGACCAAAGGAGCACAAAAGGGGAAGGAAATCACAAGCAATATCCAAGGAGCTTGGAGGTGACTTGAAGGCCCTCCACTTGGGTGAATCCCTTGCATAAACAAGGATGAGCTTCAAGGGTAAAGAAACTCTAAATCTTTACTTCTCTTTAATGTTGTTAAAGAGTTTATGGGTTCACCATATACTAGGCTTTGAAAGTCATGGGTTTTATGAATTGTTTTTGAATGCATGCCTACTTTAAAGTGTTAATAGCTTGCATATGTATTCAAATGTTCATACTTGTTCTTAGCTAGGAAATATTTTTTCCTTCAAGTGGTATCAGAGCCTAGGCCTAGTTTAAATGTTGTAAATGTTACAAGCTTTGTTCTTGCTTTTGAATATATAAATTTTGCTAGAAAATTTAGCATCTGAAATGTTGTAGATGTATTTCATTTAAGCATGAATATTGGAACTAAAATTTGGTGCCATGTATTTTTGGAAATTCGGCCAAATCCAAAGGGTGATTTTTTGGGTTCATGTTTGTCTTGTTAAAATGGTTTTAAGGTGACTTTTGGAACCCCTAAGTACCCTAGGAGGTTAGCCCTCTTTTGTGTAGTGAAAATTTGATTTTTGTTGAGTGAAAACATTCATGGAGCTCTTATGAGTTTTTCATGTTTGTTCTTCATGTTCTTGAAGTTCTTGCCAAGAACAAAAAGTTTTGAAGTTTTGATTTAAAAGTTTTATGTTTTTCATAAAGTTTTGGTTTATTAATTTTGTATTATAACTTAAGGGTGAAGAAAGGAAAATGTCATTATTGTTTACAAAACATTTTCTTACATTTTCTTACAAGTCTTTAAAGTTTGCAAAGACTTTCTTCACCAACCAATCCACTTGCTAAAGTGCTTTAATCAACTTGCAAAAACTTTTTCAAAAATTTCAAAATTTTCACTTGTTCACTTCCTTTGGCCGGCCACCCTAACAAGTAGGGTACTTTTGGGCCATTTTGTGCAATTACATAAAGTTTTGATACTTTTGTGTTTTTTTATTTTGGCCCAAAAGTTTACGTTTTTACGTTTAGGCCTAAAAACTCTAAAGGACAAATTGTTTTGATCCTTTAATGATGTTTTTACATTAATGAAATTTTGGGATCTAGTTGTAATTACATGAAGTTGTGGACTATTGTGTTTTTTACAAAGTGACCCCAAAAGTTTTTGTATTTGCATTATGGCCCAATTGTTGTGGTCATAGTTTCCTTTTGGCCCAAATAAAATGAGAACAAAATTGTTTTGTCTCTTTAATGAGAATTGGATTTTCATTTCATTTAGTTCCATTTAAATCAATTCTATGGATCCAAAAACCAATTGTTTAAGTTGCTTTCTTAGTTAATGTGATTGATTAAGAAAAGGGTGATTATGAACCAAAGGCCTCGATAATTGAGCTATGTGATTGACCGCTTTACATTATGAATGTTTGGGTTAAGTAGATTAGATTTGAATGTAATTTGATTAATTCAATTTGTTGTAAATGGACATAAGTCCATCATTTGATTTGTGTTGTAAAAGGGCATAAGCCCTTATTATTATTTCATGTATTCCTTTTGTTTATATGTATGCAAATGGAATAGTTGGGTCCAACGCCCAATAGGAAATAACGGTTTAATTGGATTAAACGCGTAACTAAAATCAACAACTATCTACCTTAAACCCAAGGTCCAACACAAGGCTCGTGTTGGATCAAATTAAACGGTTCATAATCATCCTAAAACCTAATATGACTATATAGTCCATATGAGGATGCAATGCATTCGTTAGTAGTTCCATATAGTCTCACTTATTTCTTCGAAATAGTGGGAGTATTATAAACTACTAAATTCATATTAACTTGGACCAATAGTTGTGATAGGTCCATGTTCTTTTAATAAGATTAAAATGATTTTGATGTAGCCCAACACTACTCCCTCAAAACAAATATTAAGTTGAAAAGCGAGAGATGTTTTGAACATGTCTTCGTAGGCCTTCCACCGTGGTGGGCTTCAATCGTTTGTGACTCATACACCGTATTCGTCCAGTTCTGGGGTATGCAAAGTATGTGCTTACATTCAGGAGAAGCCCATAAACATATGATGAAGTGAAAAGTAGGCAACGAGTATGGCCAATATGATATTCTTCTGAGGCCATTCTTGAACCCCTACTTGAACTAGCATGGTGGGAATGACTTAACTAAGTGCAATGGTGCCAATATGATATTCTTCTGAGGCATCATTCTCTAGAGGCCAAACGAGATGGGTAATTACAAAAGTTGTAAATGAATAATGCGTTATTCTCTCATCATTATTTTTGCTAGCCAATATGATATTCTTCTGAAGTGGGCTTGGTAATGGTGAGTCTTCCATACCCCACTAAGAGTTCAATATAACTCTCGAATTCTATTGAGGGATGTGGAATTTGCCAAAAATAGTGGGTGGTACTATTTGATTCAAAGACCTAATCAAATAGTTTTAACCAAACAATCTAATACGATTTATGTTATGTTATGTAGTTAACGACATGCCTAAAATTATACCCACCATTATACTTGACAAAAGGGGCCTTAGGGGCCAACGTTTCCTTGCTTGGTATCGCCACATTGAGAATGTCTCAAAGGTGAAAGACATATTGTATGTGCTTAAGCAATCCCCTCCTCATGTACCTTCTACGAAACTAGCTTCAAAGGAGGAGTGTCAAAATTATGTTAGACACTATGAGGATGACCTACAAGCCAAATGCTTAATCCTCACTTCACTTAGTGAGGAGCTTATGAAGCAACATAAGCACATGGATACTTCTAGTGCCATGGTTGAAAGTTTGCATAAGATGCATGACATTGAGACTAGTAATGTACGATTCTCAAATGTTTGTAGTCTAATGAATGCCAAAATGGCAAAGGGGACATCGTTCCATGAACATGGACAAAAGATGGAAAAGATATTTAAAGATCTTAAAAGTTTAGGAACTTCCATCGATGGGAAAATGGCCCAAGATTTTTTCCTTGCATCTCTCTCGGATGATTTCACTAAGTTTATTGTAAACTGTAAAGTGAATAGATTCGATCATTCTTTAAACGAGTTGATTGACATGTGCTGTAAATTTGAAAAAGGTTTCAAAATGGACAGTGGGAGTGAGAATGCAAACACAAGGAAAAGGTTGCATAAGAAGAAGGCAAAGAAATCCAAAGGAACATGCTTTCATTGTGGAAAGGATGAACGTTGGAAGAAGAAATACAGGGTGCGCATTGTGAGCCTTATGACACGAACTTTTGAAGAGACTATTTCTGTCATAGAGAGTGCTTTTACAGTGAGCTCCAATTCCTGGATATTTGATTCAGCCGCTAGTCAACATATCTGTAATACGATGCAGGGACTAGCGGGGAGCAAGTCACTGCGCAATGGGGAGATGGTTGTGCGAGTTGGGAACGGCACTAAAATCTCTGCAAAAGCAATAGGCACCTACATGCTTAACCTACCCTCTGGGGAAGTCCTGGAACTTAAAAATTGTTTATATTTTCCTTCATGTATAAAGAATTTGATTTCCATCTCTAAGCTTTTACGAGATGGGCACTAAGTATTGTTTGACAAGATAAGTTGCACTTTATACTTGAACGGTCGTATTATCTCTCATGGTAATATGATAGAGGGACTTTTTCACCTAGAGATGAATAATGGGATGCACTGTATTGAAAGCAGGAATACCTCAAAACCCAAAAGGGCTAGAGAAGAAGTTAACCAGGAAAAGATGTGGCATCTTAAACTTGGACATGTGAACCTTGATAAGATTCGCAAGATGTCGAAAGACGGATATATCCGCCCATTAGGTAATGACCAGATGGGTACTTGTGAATGTTGCTTGAAAGGGAAGATGACCAAATCTCCATTTACTGGAAAAGAAGAGCGTGCCACTGAAATTCTAGGGTTAATCCACACTGACGTATGTGGACCTATGTCTACTACGTCGAGAGGAGGCTTCTCCTACTATATCACATTCACCGACGATCACTCTCGGTTTGGCTATGTGTATCTTATGAAGTACAAGTCAGAATCCTTTGAAAGGTTCAAAGAATTCAAGAATGAAGTTGAGAAGCAAACTGAGAAACAGATAAAGACCCTAAGATCGGATCGAGGGGGTGATTATCTGAGTAACGAGTTCCTAGATTATCTCAAAGAGTGTGGAATAGTATCACAGTGGACTCCACCAGGAACTCCTCAGCATAACGGAGTTTCTGAACGGAGAAATCGAACCTTGATGAACATGGTTCGTTCTATGATGAGTTCCGCTGATCTACCAGTAACGTTCTGGGGATACGCTCTATATACATCAGCTTACTTGCTTAATAGAGTACCTTCCAAATCAGTTTCACAAACGCCATATGAGATATGGCATGGCAAAAGCAGAAATCTTAATCATATTAGGATTTGGGGTTATCCAGCTTACGTTAAAAGGCTTGAAGCTGACAAGCTTGAAGCAAGATCTGTTAAGTGCTACTTTGTGGGGTATTCTAAACAGACTTTGGGATACAAATTCTATAACCCTGACGACAAGAAAGTCTTTGTTGCCAGAACTGCTATGTTCCTTGAGGACGAATTCGTTCTCAATGGAAGTAGCGAGAAAACGATAGAATTGAAGGAAATTAATGAGATTAATGATGAACCACAAACAAGCACTCGACAAGTTGACAACCTGTTCCTGAACCCCTAGCTCCACATAGATCTGAACGGGTTAGTAAGCCACCTAAGAGGTATGGCTTAGACAATGACTTTGCGGAATTGCACCTTCTAGGTGACAATGACACAAAGGAGGACCCTAGGGACTGCAATGAAGCAATGTCCGACATTGATTCAAAGAGATGGCAAGATGCCATGCAATCCGAGATGGATTTCATGTATCAAAATCAGGTCTGGACTCTTATAGACCCTTCAGAAGGTATTGTACCTGTTGGAAACAAATGGGTCTTCAAGAGGAAGATAGGCGTTGATGGGAACGTGGAGACTTATAAGGCTATACTAGTAGCCAAGGGTTACAGGCAAAGAGAAGGGATTGACTATGAAGAAACTTTCTCTCCTGTAGCCATGATTAAGTCCATTCGAATTTTGCTTGCTATAGTTGCGTACCATGATTATGAAATCTGGCAAATGGACGTGAAGACGGCCTTTCTGAACGGCTACCTAGAGGAAGAGCTCTATATGACTCAACCCGAAGGTTTCGTGTCCAAGTCTGAAAAGACTAAGGTATGCAAGCTTCAAAGGTCCATTTATGGACTTAAGCAAGCCTCCAGGAGCTGGAACATTCGTTTCGACACTGAAATCAAAACATTTGGTTTTACTCAAAACGAAGACGACAATTGTGTTTATCAAAAAGTCGTTGGGGAAGCAGTAGTATTCCTAGTGTTATATGTAGATGACATATTACTATTCAGGAATGACACTGCAATACTTTCTTCTGTAAAAGTGTGGTTGTCGAAAACCTTCCACATGAAAGATTTAGGAGATGCATCTTATGTACTTGGGATAAAGCTCTATCATGATAGATCCAGAAGACTAATTGGATTATCCCAATCTATGTACATTGATAAGGTGCTAAGTAGGTTCCAGATGGAACAATCTAAGAAAGGTTTTCTTCCTGTTAGACATGGAATTCACCTTTCTAAGTCCATGGAACCTAAGACTCCTGAAGAGATACGGCAAATGAACATAATTCCTTATGCTTCAGCCATAGGAAGTCTCATGTATGCCATGATATGCATAAGGCCTGATATCGCATATGCTGTGAGCATTACTAGTCGATATCAATCTAACCCAGGACCAGAACAGTGGGCAGCTGTTAAGACGGTCTTTAAGTACTTAAGAAGAACTAAGAACATGTTCCTCGTATATGGAGGAGCGGCAGAGTTGCGAGTGGAAGCCTATACAGACGCAGATTTCCAATCTGACGTCGATGATAGAAGTTCTAACTCCGGATATGTATTCACTCTGAATGATGGGGCTGTTAGTTGGAAGAGCAAGAAACAAAGTGTAATTGCTGATTCCACAACAGAGGCTGAATATGTCGCTGCAGCTGAAGCCGGCAAAGAAGTGTTCTGGATGAAGAAGTTCATCACTGAACTTGGAGTGGTTCCAACCATTACATCACCAGTAACTTTGTACTGTGATAATAGTGGGGTGATAGCTCAAGCCAAGGAACCCAAGGCTCATCAAAAGAACAAGCATTTTGACAAGCGCTTTAATATCATCAGAAGATATGCTGCCGAGGGGAAAGTCAACATCCTCAAAGTTGCTTCAGCCGATAACGTAGCAGATCCACTGACAAAGCCATTGTCTCAAATCCAGCTTGACCGTCATATGGAAAAGATGGGTATTAGATACATGGGAGGATGGCTTTGAGTGCAAGTGGGAGATTGTTGGAAGTATGCCCACAAAGCCACTCATTTGATGCAATAGGTTTTTGGAATACTTAATGTATTAAACTTTTATATGTTTAATGAAGGGCAAAGCTTATTGTTAATCATTATTTATTATATCATGTGGTTAAGTAATAAGGGAATCTAAGGGATGTATTTGATCTAAGAGACAAGTGATCTAAGTGAGTTAGATTATCGAGACCATTCTCTTATGTTCATTCCTAAAACGTTCCTAACCATATAATTGCCAATTGGGTATTGACAATCCGCTAACGTTAGTATGTGTTATGTTGACTCAAGCGTGAGTATGACTAGTCTCAAGTCATTTGGTGTTGGACACTAAGACAAACACATAGGTGCTCGAAAGAGTACTCGAGTACACTGAACAACGATCAAAAGAGAGTTCGAACATACATGTCATGCAAGAACTCTAAAGTTGCAATATGCAAAGTGGTCCTTTGACCTGAGACATCATAGATGTCAAACGGCAATATGCAAAGTGGTCATTTGACCTGAGGCATCATAGATGTCAAACGGCAATATGCAAAGTGATCTTTGATCATGTCAAACGGCATTCCATCAGAGTGTCCACGGCATTGTTGGGGTCAAGCTATCTAATCATGTAGGCATATGAATGCACAACAAGGGATCTCTAACCTTCCATGGTGGAAGGAGAATACTCTAAGATATGATTCTAAAGTCTTTGGCCAAAGCAAATGAATATGACTTAGGAAGTTTGTTCCAAATCATATTCAAGGGAATCATATAGAAAAGTATCACATTGGATAGTAGACATGAAACAAACTATCACTAAAACAATGTGATTAAGAGTATTGGATTAGAGAATGACCGTATTGTTGGAAATGTGCCCTAAAACCAATCATATGATGATACTTTACGGACATTTCAAATGTTAAACTAATCTAGTTTAACATATAAAGGGCAAAGATTATTGTTTGAGCCGTCTCATATAAATGTTATATGCTTAAACGATAAAGTCCAAGGAATATGTGATTGGGAGAATGCAATCTAATGAAGTTAGATTAATGAGACCATTCTTTCGTAGACACATCCTAAATGTTCCTGATCATAGGATTACCAATTGGGCATTGACAGTCCGTTAAGATCAGTACGTACTGTGTCTTCTCTCAGGGAGAGTGACTAGTCTCGAGTCATTGGTGTGTGTGACATCAAGACAAGTACGTAGGTGCTCAATAAGAGAATGAGTTCACTGAACGTGATCAACGAAGAGTTCTTATATTCCATGTCACATGAGAACTCATGGTTGGGATAATGCAAAGTAGTCCTTTGACCTGAGGCATCACAGTTGTCTTGTGGTTAAGTCCTTAATCTTTGATTATGTCTAATTCACCCCCTAGGGGTGTCACGGCATCGTTGGGGTTAAGCCACTTAGCTATGGAGACAAGTAAATGCGCAACAAGGGATCTCTAACCTTCAAACAGTTGAGGGAGAATACTCTATGATATGATTTGGAATCTCTGGCCAGAGTATGAATGAGATTGGGGAATGCGTTCCAAATCACATTCAAGGAAATCATATAAGCAAACGATTCACATTGGATAGTAGACATGAGTAAATAAACTATCATACCAAACAATGTGGTCAAGAGTATTAGATTAGAGAAAGACCGTATTGCATTTGTAATCCCGAACTGAATAGGTTCTCTAACCTCTTCTGATTAGCTTGGGTAACCATGACATGCTGCTAGGCGTCAACCATGGTTTGTGGAAGCCCTATACGTGTATAACCACTAAAGGGAGAATTGAAAATTGTTTCAATTCACAATCGATGTAAAAATGGTTTTAATCGCCCACTGCCTCGCTAAAAGGAACCTAATGGATCGCACACCATAAAAGGTGGAGATTGAAGATTAAACGGAAATGAGTAAGAATGATTAAATGGTTTAATCATTTATTTATGGCAAGGATTAATTAATATGTTAATTAATCAAACGAATAAGTTCGTTAAAGACCTCGGGATAGTTTTGGATCTTAAGGCCCAATGGGCTTCGAATGTCAAGCCCATTGACTTAAGATGTATGACAACTTAATGAATAAAGATTCACAAAGGCCCAAAAGCCCAAACATCCCTAAATGGCCGGCCATATTAGATGAATTAGGGTTTTGGTTGTTTAGGTTACTTAAAGAAGTGACTATATAAATGACTTTATAGCCAAAATTCATTAAGGAAAAATTAAGGGTTTATTTTGGGTGAAAATGGGTGAGAATTGTCTCTCCATTTTCTCTCTAAAGAGGCCAACACCTTGGAGGGTACATCTAGCAATCCTACTACTCCAAGGTCACTCATTTCTTCTACAATCTAACCTTGGTGAAGAGACTTAGAGGTTCTCAATTTTGGGAACTTGGAGAACCTATTCTTCCATCCAAATCCATGGATCTAAGAAGCAAGGAATGAAGGCCCTATCTCTTTGGGTGATTAGCCTTTGCTTATGCAAAGAGGAATCTACAAAGGTATTAATTTCAACTCACTTTGTTTTGAGTTGATTATTGGTTCACCAATCTACTAGGCTTTGAATTTCATGGTAATGTTTTGTTTTTGAGTGCATGCAAGCATGATTCCGCCTTTTAATTGTTAATTGCATGCTATATGATGTTGCTCAAATGAACATGTTTTTCAAAATAAATTCCTTCAAGTGGTATCAGAGCCTAGGTCTAGTAGTTGGTGAATCCTTTTGGGTTTTGTAGTTCATAAGTTTATGATTTAAAAGTTGTAATTGTTACAAGCTTTATTCTTGCTTCTTTGAATGTAAATTTTGTTTGAAAATTTGCCATCTCAAATGTTGTAGATGTAGTTCATATGAGGATGAATATTGGAGCTAAAATTTGGTGCCATGATTTTTGGGATTTTCGGCCAAATCCAAAGGGTGATTTTTTGGGTTCATGTTTGTCTTGTTAAAAATGTTTTAAGGTGACTTTTGGAACCCCTAAGTACCCTAGGATGTTAACACCATTTTGAATGGTGAAAATTTGAGTTTTATGGCTTGAAAACATTCATGGAGCTCTTATGGGTTTTCATGGATGTTCTTCATTGTTCTTGATGTTCTTGCCAAGAACAAAAAGGTTTTGTGTTTTGATTCAAAGTTTTGAATATTTCATAAAGTTTATGTTATATGTTTTTCAAATGATTTATCATGTATTTAAAGTGTTAAATATTTGAATAAATGATGATGGAAACATCAATCATCAAAACATATATTAATTTTATGAAAGTATTTAAAGTGTTAAATATTTGAATAAATGATGATGGAAACATCAATCATCAAAACATATATTAATTTTATGAAAGTATTTAAAGTGTTAAATATTTGTATAAATGATGATGGAAACATCAATCATCAAAACATATATTATTTTTATGAAAGGTGAAAGCACTACTTGATTGTTTTTTGACAAAACTAATAAATCAAAACACCCATCACTCATTTTTATCCCTAAAAACCGGCCACCCTAATAAAATAGGGTATTTTTGGGGCTTTTATGCAATTACATAAAGTTTTGATACTTTTGTGTATTTGTACTTTGACCCGAAAGTTTACGTTTTGACGTTAAGGCCTAAAAACGCTAAAGGACAAATTGTTTTGCTCCTTTAATGAAGTTTTTGAATTTATTTAAATTTTGGGTTCTAGTTGTATTTACATGAAGTAGTGACTTTTGTGTTTTTACAAAGTGACCCCAAAAGTTTATGTTTTCGCAATATGGCCCAAAAAGTTGTGGTTATTGCATGATGGCCCAAATAGGATGAGAACAAAATTGTTTTGTCTCTTTAAATGAGAATTGGATTTTCATTTTGTTTAGCTCCACTTAAATCAATTTTATGGATACAAAAACCAAATGAAAATGTTGCATTCAATTAATTAGTTAAAGCGTTAATTAATTAAAGGATGATTATGAACCTAAGCCTAATATAATTGAGCTATGTGAAAGGCGTTTCAAATTTGTTTGAACCATGGGAATGTGTAGATTAGATTTTGGTTGTAATTTGATTTGATCAAATGTTGTAAAAGGGCATAAGTCCTTCTTTACTTTAAGGTAATTTGTTTTATGCAAATGTTGTAATGAGCATAAGCTCATCCTTTACTTTGAAGTATTTCTTTCTTGCTTTATATGATATGCATGAAAATGAAGTAATTGGGTCCAACGCCCCTAAGACAACACGCCTTAATGTGATTAAACGCGTAACTAAAATCAATCTCCATCCCTAGACCGAGATTCAACACAAGGCTCGTGTTGAATCTAAACAAAAGTTCATAGTCATCCTAAGGCCCTAAGGCAACTATATAGTCCATTAAATGAATGCAAACCTTATGTTAGTAGTAACATATACTCTTGCTTTAAAAACCGTTTTAAAAGCATAGTGGGAGTATTATGTACAACTAAAACAATCATATGGACCAATAGTTGTAATAGGACCAAAATTGTTTTAATAGAGATTAAAATGTATATTGATATGTGATGAGACCTAAAACCCTCAACCAACCCAATATTAAGTTGAAAGCGTGAGAGTGCTTTGAACACTCTTTCGTGGCCTTCCACCATGGTAGTTCCAATCGTTTATGACTTGTACACCGGCTTCACCCTATCATGGGGAAGTACAAAGTGCATGCTTATACTCAGGAGGAGTCTATATACATATGATGAGGTGAGTGTAGGCAACGAGGATAGCTATATATCGTATCATCGTGAGGCTATTCTTGAACCCCTTCACGCACTAAGCATGGTGGGAAGAACTTAACTAAGTGCAATGGAACCAATATCATATCATTGTGAGGTTACATTCTCTAGAGGCCAAATAAGATGGGTACTTGCATTAGTTGCAAATGAGTAAGCGTACTCTCTCATTATTATTGATGCTAGCCATATATCGTATCATCGTGAGGTGGGCTTGGTAATAGTGAGCCTCCCATAACCTACTAAGAGTTTCATCCAAAACTCTCGAATTCCAATGAGGGATATGGAATTTGCCAAAAATAGTGGGTGATGCTATTTGATTTAAAGACCCGAATCAAATGGCTTAAAATCAATCAATTTATATACGTTATGTATTTGTTTACCAATATATTTGCAAACGCTATCCAACACTTGACAAATAAAAGCCGAACGTTTAGTTTACGGACTTGGTACTACAAAACCATAGATTGTCTTTAATGGCTTGTAAATGTACCTAAGTAGTCTCATCCTCACAATCTTCCTATTGATAATGTATCATTAGAAGAATATGTTAGAAAAGGTCTATCATAAAGAGGACAACACTTTTAATGTCATAATTCTTCAATTACAAATTGTTGTATGAAGAAATAAGAGTTGCTTTGAACAACCCTTAATCAATGCAAACACTTAGTGCTTGTTTCTTTGTTACATGAACAAGGAACTTGAGAAGAAAGCACAAAGGCTTGGACACTTAATGTGCCATGATTCTTCACTTCCAAATGTTGTATGAAGAAATGAGAGTTGCCTTGTACAACTCTTGAAAGTTTGTAATTATGTTTAGAACATAATGGTTGGTTGACAAAAATAGTCCATTAACATGGACTTATGATGATTTTGAATCATTGAGTGTTGAAGTGTTAAACCACTTAACGAGACGGAAACTAGGCAAGGACTTTACCTTTGTTTCCCTATCCTAATGGTTCACTAAGTTTATGGTAAACTATGTAGTGAACAATAACCACATACTCTCCAAATTGTTTGATGTGTATAACACAATTGCAAAAGGTTTCAAGAGAGATAGTGGGAGTTTAGGGACCATGACTAATGTAGTCAAAGGTGAAAGTCAAATAAAGAAAATAAATAACTCCAAGGGAACAAACTTTCTTTATGAAAGGATGGACATTGGAAGGGGTATTTGCAAGAAATGTCTTGCAAGTGTCAAGAACACACCTTTCGAAGGTGTTGTAAATTGTTCTTGAATAGTTCAAAACAGTTGGTTCTTCTACTTGAATGTATGATTCCGTATTAGTAACTATGTTTTACAAATCGTTGTAAAAGTGTGACTAATAAGAAGTAGAAGATATATGAGAGAAGAAAATGTGCTTCACATACGGAACGTGAATAAGATATAGATCTCTGCGAAAGCAGATAGTACTTACTTCCTCATATGAACTACCAAAGAAATTGGATTATAGTAATCTAATTGATTGTCTCTATAGTAGAGATGATATGGTAGTGTTAACTGTTTAGAATATAATGATGCTTAAAACCCAAAAGGTTGCAAGGTAGTGACTAATCCCAACTAAATTGTGATACCTCTAAAACATAAGTTACGAGTTGGTGAAACAAGGATGCTTTGGATCGTTAGATCCGGATCCAATACCTTCTTGTTAAAATTGTATAGAGGCGAAATGTTCGAATCTTTATTCTTTTGGAAAGAAGAAAGAATCACAAAGTTGTTGAGGTTAATTCACTTAGATGTTAGTGGCACTTGTCCACAACATAATACTACTCATGTTATATGACATTCACCGAAGATCACTCTCGGTTGGACTATAGTTTATTTTGAATAAACACAAGTTCGAATACTTTGCAAAAGGTTTCAAAGAATTCAAGAAATGTAAATAGATGAGTAAGATATCTAAAGTATTTACCTCCTTAGATTTGATCCAAGGAAAGGTAACACTTTAGATGAGTTTCCTTGAAAGATATCAAGGAAAATAGCATCATAAGATAATGTATTTCTCCATTAGGAGAAGAACGAACTTGAATAAGATTTAGTTCGTTAAATGTTATCTATTACCCATATATAGGATATATACTTCTAAAACAATATGATTGTCGATGAGAAGATCTTCCAATATTTTCATGACTCCATAAGATGTAGTTGGAAAAGAAAGACAAATCTTAAGCATGTTAAAGATTTGGGGTTGTGTGCTAATAAGCAATATTCGTTTGATAACAATCTTGTAGGATATCCTTAAAATAACTTTTGGATATCGCTTCTATAAACCAACTAACAAATGTTGTTTTGTTGGGAAGTTCATTGTAATCCTACAATGTGATTTGCCTAAGAGCAAATGAACGAGAGATAGAACTCAAAGAATGAGTTCTTTGAGGGACAAGGAAGTAATCAACAAATATAACAACCTAGTTCCTATACCACAAGCTCCAAGGTAGTCGATAAGAATGAAAATCCTTATGACTACATTGAGTGCATATACGATATATACTCAAGGAAATGGTAAAGTACCATTTGACTCGAAATAATGAAACCTTCATAGCTAATTGGTAGCTTAAGGTAACTACAATCAAAGAGAATGGTTGACTTTGAAGAAACCATCTTTGAGGTAGGCTTGGTTTCAATTAATTCGAAGATTGCTAGCTACAACTAAAATGGTGATTCAATGTTTTGACATAATATGGGTTTCCGAAACCATTATTAAGATAGTCTTGATAATATATGTCCAAAACTATAAATCACAAGACATGTAAGTTGTAGAGATCCATCCATCATGGATCTTAGCAAGTTAGTGGGAGCTATTTGCATTTTATGAGGAAAAAGGATCAAATCGTTTGATTTCTCATCAAGATGTAAATGAATCTTTTGTTTACGAGTTTTACAAAAGATTAGTGGGAGTTAATCATGTTCCTAAAATTTAAGTATATATGATATATTAATTTTGGAAATGAAAAGAATACTTCTTCGTTAAAGTTATGACTTTAATACATTATATGAAGATAGAATGTATATGGGAGATATAGTCTATATAGATGGGATGGAAATCTATAATGATATATTTCATGATATAATTGGATTATATCAATCCCTAATAATAGACAATGGATGCTAGGAAGTTTCTCATATGATGATAAACTTCAATAAGAAGGACGATTCTAGTGAGACTAGCAAGTTGCCCTTCTCAAAGGGAACGTACCCTTTGACTCCCATAAAAATAATGCGTAAATTGAATCCTTTATGCATAAGCAGAAAGGTGATTTATGTATTTCATATTGTATGAAAAACATTGATATGAGTTGTACCTAGAACGGTACAAGACGATATCAGTGCAAGCCCAGGATCAGAACCGTGGCAACTGTCAAGTGAGTCCTTAAGTATTTAAGAAATACTTAAGGATAGATTCCTCAAAGAATGAGGAAGAATTAGAGTAACGTAATGGAAGCGTAAATGTATTAGATTATGAATCTAATTCATCATTGGATGTTTCTTCATTATGAATGAAGAGATAAACAAATATCTCTTTATTATGACTAAAGAGATATTTGGATGGAAACATTAAAGTAATGACTTTAGTGTGTTCCATTATGAATGCAAGATATATTGCCATATAGAAGTTTACAACAATGTTGTTTGGATGGGAAAGTTCATTTATGAACTCTCTATTCGATTCCAACCAGAAAGTGTATGACACTAATGGGGCGATAGCTCAAGCCTGGGAATCAAGGTCTCATCAAGATCCGAACACAAATGAGAGACTGAACCACATGATTGAGAATCATGTATAATGGTGACGTCGTTATTCTCAAGGTTGCTTCTGTGGATAACACATATAGATATCCACTGTCTAGGCCTACTATTCAGCCATTTATGAAATGACTACAGAAGAGGTATCATCAAGATGACCTAGCTGATTGGCTCTAGTGCAAGTGGGAGATTGTTGGAAATGTGCCCTAAAACCAATCATATGATGATACTTTACGGACATTTCAAATGTTAAACTAATCTAGTTTAACATATAAAGGGCAAAGATTATTGTTTGAGCCGTCTCATATAAATGTTATATGCTTAAACGATAAAGTCCAAGGAATATGTGATTGGGAGAATGCAATCTAATGAAGTTAGATTAATGAGACCATTCTTTCGTAGACACATCCTAAATGTTCCTGATCATAGGATTACCAATTGGGCATTGACAGTCCGTTAAGATCAGTACGTACTGTGTCTTCTCTCAGGGAGAGTGACTAGTCTCGAGTCATTGGTGTGTGTGACATCAAGACAAGTACGTAGGTGCTCAATAAGAGAATGAGTTCACTGAACGTGATCAACGAAGAGTTCTTATATTCCATGTCACATGAGAACTCATGGTTGGGATAATGCAAAGTAGTCCTTTGACCTGAGGCATCACAGTTGTCTTGTGGTTAAGTCCTTAATCTTTGATTATGTCTAATTCACCCCCTAGGGGTGTCACGGCATCGTTGGGGTTAAGCCACTTAGCTATGGAGACAAGTAAATGCGCAACAAGGGATCTCTAACCTTCAAACAGTTGAGGGAGAATACTCTATGATATGATTTGGAATCTCTGGCCAGAGTATGAATGAGATTGGGGAATGCGTTCCAAATCACATTCAAGGAAATCATATAAGCAAACGATTCACATTGGATAGTAGACATGAGTAAATAAACTATCATACCAAACAATGTAGTCAAGAGTATTAGATTAGAGAAGGACCGTATTGCATTTGTAATCCCGAACTGAATAGGTTCTCTAACCTCTTCTGATTAGCTTGGGTAACCATGACATGCTGCTAGGCGTCAACCATGGTTTGTGGAAGCCCTATACGTGTATAACCACTAAAGGGAGAATTGAAAATTGTTTCAATTCACAATCGATGTAAAAATGGTTTTAATCGCCCACTGCCTCGCTAAAAGGAACCTAATGGATCGCACACCATAAAAGGTGGAGATTGAAGATTAAACGGAAATGAGTAAGAATGATTAAATGGTTTAATCATTTATTTATGGCAATGATTAATTAATATGTTAATTAATCAAACAAATAAGTTCGTTAAAGACCTCGGGATAGTTTTGGATCTTAAGGCCCAATGGGCTTCGAATGTCAAGCCCATTGACTTAAG
This sequence comes from Malus sylvestris, assembly GCF_916048215.2. NCBI lineage: Eukaryota > Viridiplantae > Streptophyta > Magnoliopsida > Rosales > Rosaceae > Malus > Malus sylvestris. The sequence continues at coordinate 426,962 of NW_025920893.1, forward strand.
ATGTATGACAACTTAATGAATAAAGATTCACAAAGGCCCAAAAGCCCAAACATCCCTAAATGGCCGGCCATATTAGATGAATTAGGGTTTTGGTTGTTTAGGTTACTTAAAGAAGTGACTATATAAATGACTTTATAGCCAAAATTCATTAAGGAAAAATTAAGGGTTTATTTTGGGTGAAAATGGGTGAGAATTGTCTCTCCATTTTCTCTCTAAAGAGGCCAACACCTTGGAGGGTACATCTAGCAATCCTACTACTCCAAGGTCACTCATTTCTTCTACAATCTAACCTTGGTGAAGAGACTTAGAGGTTCTCAATTTTGGGAACTTGGAGAACCTATTCTTCCATCCAAATCCATGGATCTAAGAAGCAAGGAATGAAGGCCCTATCTCTTTGGGTGATTAGCCTTTGCTTATGCAAAGAGGAATCTACAAAGGTATTAATTTCAACTCACTTTGTTTTGAGTTGATTATTGGTTCACCAATCTACTAGGCTTTGAATTTCATGGTAATGTTTTGTTTTTGAGTGTATGCAAGCATGATTCCGCCTTTTAATTGTTAATTGCATGCTATATGATGTTGCTCAAATGAACATGTTTTTCAAAATAAATTCCTTCACGTATTGCATTGTAGTTGTAACTGGATAGGTTCTCCAACCCATTCTACTTAGCTTGGGTAACCATGACATACTGCTAGGTGTCATTCATGGTTTGTGGAAGCCCTAATGATTAGGCAACACTAATCATAAAAGGGAGAATTGAAATGTGGTTTCAATTCACAATCGATCGTTAAGAGTAACAATTGCCCACTACCTCGCTAATTGGAACCTAATGGATCGTACACCGAGTAAGGGCGATAGTGAAGAAATTAAATGAAATGGATATGTAATTAAATGGTTTAATTGAAGAATGGTCAAGATTAATTAATTAGTTAATTAATTTTACGAAAGGTTCGTATTGGGCTTATATGTTGGTTTTGGGTTTCGGGGCCCAAAAGCGTTTTAGTCCAAAAGGCCCATTATGTTTAAGTTGTATGACAACTAAAACAAAATGGTCAAATAGCCCAATAACATTAATATGGCCGGCCATTAGGGTGAATGGCAAGCTTGGATTAATTACAAGTTTGCCACTCACCTAAGAAAAATATTATAAAAACAACTTTATAGCAATTTTCTCATTAGGGTTTTTCTTGGTGAAATGAGGTAAAAACTTTCTCTCTTTTTACACAAGGAGGCCGGCCACTTAGAGAGATTAATCTAGCAATCTTTGCTTCTCTAAGTCATCCATTTCATCTTCACACTTAACCCTTGGTGTGGAGACTTAGAGACACCAAATCTTTGGTGTTTTTGGAGATCCTTTCCTTACATCAACAAGGACCAAAGAAGCACAAAAGGGGAAGGAAATCACAAGCAATATCCAAGGAGCTTGGAGGTGACTTGAAGGCCCTCCACTTGGGTGAATCCCTTGCATAACAAGGATGAGCTTCAAGGGTAAAGAAACTCTAAATCTTTACTTCTCTTTAATGTTGTTAAAGAGTTTATTGGTTCACCATATACTAGGCTTTGAAAGTCATGGGTTTTATGAATTTTTTTTGAATGCATGCCTACTTTAAAGTGTTAATAGCTTGCATATGTATTCAAATGTTCATACTTGTTCATACCTCCGACCGAGTTACGGTCTTTGAAAGGTAGAAACCTTTTCCTCTCTTCTTGTTCTTCTTGTTCGTACCTAGATCGGAGCTTGAAGCCCCCGTTTTCAGATGACCGGAGCTGCTACAGCTCTGGCCTTCTTCTTCTTCGGCATCAGGCCATCTGGCCTCTCCCATTTCCTCCTCGGGCCTTAGGCCCGTGTGGTCTTAAACCCAAATCCCTAGCCCCTTTAGTTTTAAATTTTGTTTTGTTGGTTTTAAAACCCTTAGGGCTTGGGCCGGTTTTGATTAAGGGGCTTAAAGCCCAGCCTTTTAATTTGTGAGGCCTTGGGCCGGTTTAATTCAAGGGCTTAAAGCCCTGATTTTTTTTATAAGGCTTAAGGGCTTTTGTGCCTGTGTGTGTGTGTGTGTATGTGTTTATGCATGCACATGCATGCTGTGCGTGTGTGTGTATGTGTTTGTAGTATGTGTGGGTTGGGTTAAAACCCAAACCCCCAATTATCCCCCTAAAACTATTTTAACCCAAAACCCTAGGTTCCTAAAATCCTTTAAAACCCTAAACCCATCCAATCCCAAATCCCCTATTTTAATTTAATTCAAACCCAATCTTTTAGAAAATCCTTTTATTTAATTATTACATTCTTGTGCTTAGGGGCAATTATTGTGACGTTTCCGTCTTCGCTAGTGGCGCAACCTTTGGCAACTAAGTACTGTGAGTGGACCCCTTCTAAAATTACATGATTTCATAGTTTAATTGCATAAATGATTAGCATGCCTACGAATTTATGATTTGATTTATGTGAAGCCTGATGATTTAATATATTGATTATCGTCTCGTGTTTTGGTGAGGAATTAATTGTTAGCCTATATTGAACTATATTTTAATATATCGTATTTTCTATAAAAACCATGAACTGGTAGACTATCTGACAAATGAGGATAGGATGCTAGAATATATTTTGAACCCCTTTTATAGTGTAGAGCATGATCGGTAACCTATGCTATGAAGTGGTATTTACGAGAGGCGTAACATTTTGTGCGTACCTAGTGGACACTATGCCGCCTAGGGCGAGGATCTGGTGTTGGTATTTAGGCCGGGATAAATAATCCCTAGCTACGGGCTGAGGGACATGAAGAGGCATTGGGCCGGGTGGTAGTTATCTCTGGCTACGGGCGTAGAGACTTAGGTGCAGGCATTGGGCCGGGAGTTATATTTATTCGGTGATCTTACTAGCAGCACACCGCGTTTACGAGACGATTTATGAGACGTTTGCTGTTTTGATTTTTGCGATGCTTTTCCGTGATACATGGCTTTTGAAATATTTTGGCATGCTAGGATTTTGTTAAATCCATCACTTACTATGCTAGTAGTTTTCATTATTAAACTTTAGGGGTTAGTATCTTGATAACTTTTTTATTATTATATATATAAACTTGGTCCACTCACCTTTGTTTTGCGCCCCCATTCAGGACTTAGAATCAAGGCACCTAATCCCGACGTCAAGACACTTCCGCAGCAGCATCTTCGGATCCTCTCGAATGTAGGACTCACTCCTTTATTCATTAAATTTTGTCCTAATTCTTCGTAGTGATTAGGTTTAGTTGTATGCTCTGAGCACGTTCCTAAACTGTTAACTCATTGTATTTCAAATTTCTAACCTTTATTTATTTCTTATTCTTAGCTTTTGTATCAATTAATGGCTTTCGTCACCCCCGGGTGTCGGCCAGCACGTGTCGGTCCTGGTATTCGGGGAATATCAGGGTCAGGGCGTATCAGCCAATGTCGTTCACAACAACGAACAAGCCAGTGTTGTCCACGGCAATGAACAATCAAAAGGTCTGTTAATATTCAATGCCTTCTAAGGTTTGTCTATCCTTTTTACTTGCCACGTAATAGATTCTAACTCGAATTTTGTTTTCAGTAACTGCAAGAGTTTCAGCTCCACCTCATGATGGTCCGTACTCACTTCCCATTGAAAATGTATGCATGAATCAACTATCTTTTTTCCTTCGAATCTGATTAACATACTAACTGATTCTGTTCTTGTATAGCTATTGCCTTCTGCTCTGTTTAATTTGGATCTTGGTGGCAAAACTCTAAAGCTGGTGACTCAGCTCACCAAGAATAGAATATTAAACCTTAAAAGCAAGAGTGATACTCTTAACTAAATGAGCCACAACTGTTTGTCATATTGCCTTCAACTTAACCACAGTTAAATGTTTAGTCTCAAACTATCTCAATTTAGCGTAAGGCAATTAGGTCAACTCAATATTGCATACATTACAACCACTAGAGGTTCCTAGTGGTTGTGGACGAATTCCAAGTCCGTATTCCACAAGACATTTTCTGGGTTCGATTTCTGACGTTGGTGAATCAAAAGACGGTAGCCAATGGGAGTCTGAAAAGCCTCTATGAGTCTGCTCCCGAAAGATGGACTATAATGGTAAAGCCACCTGCTTAGCCCACCTAGGCTTCTTATCTCATCACCAAAACTATCTTGATAATATCCCTCAGCCTTAGTCAAAATCAAGATTTCTTGGGTCACTGTCGTGCTCCTCTCATCTTTGCAGAGCACATCTAATCCAAAAATTGGTTTTAATATTTAAATGCCTAAATCGCAATTTATGTGGAACTCTGTCGTCCAAATTCTCATGCACCAATGACATTCCAATATGCATCATTATCTTGACTTCATCATTATACCAAAACCATGCATCCTGACTATTCAAACCTCATCTTTGAATGACTACAAAAACATATGGCCGAGGAAACAACATCAAAACCATTACCGATTAACCATCACTCGGCGGAAAGCTACTCTGGTTTTTGTTTATCCAACAAATCCCGCAGCTTCTGAAGTTGTAATGCTCTTGGACTTGGTCTAATATTCTTGGGCAAGGTGGCATGCTTCACGACCATACGTAATTGCTGGTCACAGTGCACAGAATGGCCACCAAAAGTGGGTCATTTTCTATGCCTCCATCCTCATTGTGGGGTCCCAACCAAGTGCCTTCTTTCTCACAAGCATTGCCTTCTTTCTCACAAGCATTATTTTCATTTCAGCACCATCGTGCTAAAAAAACTAAGCTGTAACTGCCGAGAATCAACAAAACAAACTGCTTGAAGTGTCTCCACAGCCAGTCGAAGTCACATCAATAACTGGCCGAATTCTCAACTACAAAATGACAGTTAAATGGTACTCCAATTTCATCTCGAGCCACCACCGATTAGTTCAACACACAAAAATTGCTGCTGCACAAATTTCACTAGTAGTCTGGCCGAGTCGGAAAGTACACCAGTCGTATGACTATACACCAGCCGAATACACCAGTACACCAGTCGAATGACTATACACCAGCCGAATACACCAGTCGAAGAGCTGTCATTAATAATGTCTTTTTCTTTTTCTTTTTTTCATTTCACATCTGTGTTGGCTTTGGGCCCGCAAGAAATAGATATAGGTTAGTAGATCCTTCATAGAGGATTTCAACCAAGCAAACAAAAATTCTCTTCCGCACCGAGTATCATGTCTCACCAAGCTGCTTTTTATATATACTCACCCTCGGCGAGGTTAAAAATATAATTTTAACCGTCGCGATGCTACCGAATGGCTGTGTCGGAAAAAAGCCACCAACTGCTTTTGAAACCCACCGAATGCAAATTCCCATGGTGGATCACCTCACAACATCCAATGTCGAGAGCGTCTAGGTTTCTGCATTGAGCAAAGATACAACACAATGAACAGTACGATATTTAAATACTAATCCATTTGTAAGCTCTTGAGATTCCTCTGAATAGATATAGGTTACTGCATCGACCCCATAAAAAGGATGCTTGTCGCCCCTCTATTTTCTTACGTATCGACTGAAAAGCCGAATGGTTGAGAAAATAATTTATTTATATCACTACCTTTTTTTTTCTATCAAACGGAAATAAAAATGGCCAATCCATAAGGAGGAGAGGCCAATGGTGCTTTATTCCAAGCCGAGATATTTTGGTATTGACGTTTTCAATTTGATTTTGTTCTAAACCGAATAAAGAATCATCTCCAAATACCTTTGACTTGGCGAAATTTTTTTGATTCTTAGCCGTTGAATGTGCTGAAAATTTATTAAGCCCCAAAAGCATAATAATTTCACCAATTTCGACTTTTAACTTGAACAACTTAGTCGAACATGATTTCTCTATATCAGCCTTATCACCAATAACCATATCGACTGTCTTGGTTTCGGCTTCTAAGACCATGTCTCCAATTACCATATCAATTGATGTAGTATTATGGCCTGAAGCCGTGTATCGGTCTTGTTTGTCATTGGAACACTACTATGACGAATCATTTACTAAGTTGATTTTTGACTTAGAAACTTGAACCTTTTCTTCTAGGCCTACCACATTTTTAGTCTCGACCGAAAAAACAAGTGGCCTAGGTTTTTCTTTGACCGTCTTGACAATCTTCTTGGGGCTGAATTTTGATTGTGGCCGAAGCGAAAAATTGCCCCCCGGCCTCTTGCCTTTCTTTTTCAAGACTGCTACTCACATCGAAAAAATTTCTATAGCACTTCTCAATGAGTTTTCTTGCTTTTCGAAGTTTTTCTTTAATAGGCGACAAATCTTGTCCAATGGAGCCTGATTGAGGTCTTGATATATCATGGGAACTTTGTAGTTTTAGCACTATGTCCCATCAAGCGTGCCAAAATGTTAACCCTAAAAACTATCAAGCCTAAGTGGCACATAGGCCAAGCAACTAATGAGCTAACTACGTCATTCGGTTATGTGCGGGGCATGCCAACTCGATGGCCGAGCTCGGTCGGGGAGTAAAATATATTGATGTTACGTTGAGCACGCTGCTGACTTCTCGATCTTGTGACTGCAGCCGAGGAAGGAACACATCTTAGCCTTCGGGTTCTAGAACCTGAAGACAAGGCTGCTAGTTCTGCTAAGTTCACAAATCATCGATGCCGGGTTCAGTCACGTGATTATATTCGTAAGAGTGTAAGCACGCCAAACTGGCACCAAACTATACGGAGACAAGTACTCAAAGGAGATGTATGTCTTGATGGTAAATGTGGTTCGGCCGTCAGAATGCCAAACTCTAAATTATACTTGTGAATATCCAATCATAAAACTCGGCGTTCAATGTGTCGAGCCCAGTAACTTGTAACACCTCACTTCGCCGAGAAGGCTAATTAGATGACCTCTACCAACAAGGACTCGAAAACCCTTATTGACCGAGACTTGGATAAATAACCAGTCGGCCTCGAAGTAGTGCTATTTATCCAAACTGAAGGTGTGCTCATAGATTGGCTGATTCTACGGCTCTAGTGCTGCTTATCCAAACTGAAGATGTCGCTGGTTGCCTTCACAGTGCTATTTATCCAAATTGAAGATGCGTTGATAGGAAGAAAGGGGAAGAAAATAAAATCTCAAGGTGTCGAGAAGCTTTGCGCAGGGCAATTTGTGTGTTGATTTGAAATGACTCATTTGTTGCAACACACCTTGTATTTATAGCATCCATATCTTCTGCTTGGCACGGCCAGATAATTTTGTAAAGTCCAACTGCAACTCTAACTCGTAGAACTGAAATTGATCCATGTCAGAGGCCAAGGCATATCCTTTAGATTACTGTTCGTGACTTTTCAAACAAAATAAAAGCCTATCTAGGCTTATCACATCTCATCAGAAGCCTAGCCCACCTAGGCTTCTTATCTCATCACCAAAACTACCTTGATAATATCCCTTAGCCTTAGTCAAAATCAAGATTTCTTGGGTCAATGTCGTGCTCCTCTCATCTTTGCAGAGCACCAATCTAATCCAAAGATTCGTTTTAATATTTAAATGCCTAAATCACAGTTTACGTGGATCTTTGTCGTCCAAATTCCCATGCACCAATGAAATTCCAATCTGCATCATTATCTTGACTTCATTATTATCCCAAAACCATGCATCCTGACTATTCAAACCTCATTTAAATGTACCATGCTGCTCCAATCCGATAACAAGAATCCCAAGTCCATTTGAACTGTACTGCTTGCTTGGAAATATAATTGGCATCTTATCTATCCCGTTTAGGAATATGCCAAGATAATTCATATTAAAAGATAATTATTATGATAAAAACCATAATATTATCCTTTAACAATAACAAAATTATCTTCACTTTTCCATCCGACAGTTGGGAACTATGCTCACTCAATGACCTTGATTGCACGGGCTGATGATGTAATTGTTCATGGTTGATGGCCTCTGCTACTTATTTAGGTGTGTGAACAACGCATGCATAGGAAAGGGGAGAATTAAACTCCAAGTTTCAATCACAAAGTTAAATACTTTTCACTATTCGAGCTCCAAATCTCTTCCAAAATGTTGCGTTTTTTATTCCCTTAGCTTGAATTTTCTTTGTGAACGAAAAACCCTATAGTTGGAGTTGTTCTTATTGGTGGGTGTTAGACGGCAATTTGTCCTTGGTTTGTGTATTTGGACTCTGCCTCACTAAAAGAAAGAATTTTCTTTGTTGAAGTGAATTTGGATATTTTATGGGACCCAACCCCACTACTGCCATCTTCTTATCACCCACAATGAAACCCCAAAGATCTCAGCCATCAATGTCCATTTCCCAACCTTTCGCCGGCCACACAATAGCTCTCTCTACCATGCAGTCCTTCTAACATGTCCGAATTATGCTGAAATTATTGATGTGTCGAATCTAATTGTGTTGGACCATATGTTAATAATACCATTAATTTTTCCAAAATATATATTTACATGTTTCTTTTGGGTTTTTTAATCGTGGGTTGTTGGGAATAATGTTCTAATTTCGAAATTGTTGTGGGTGGTAAGGGAGGTGGCGGTGGGGAGTTGGGGAGGTTAGAAACTGGGTGGTTGAGGTTTGAAGAGATAGGGTGGCTGGAGTTGCCTATTGCTAAATTTTTTTTTTTTTTTTTTTGTGCTTGTTGGGTGTAGAAAGAGAATTATTGGGCACATTTGGAATTTCAAAATAAAAAATAATAAGTTGGGTGTAGAAAGAGGATAAATGGGTCTAAATAAAATTTCCCATATTTTATTTATTAGATAGTCTTGGTTAAGGCGGTTTGATCATGTGAAACGAAGGCATATACGATTATGAGACAGAGGCTTAGGGTAAAAGGAGTAGAGAAAGACTTGGAAGGAAACTTTAAGAAAACACATGGAGTATTTGGAGCTAATAGAAGACTTGACTCAAAACCGAGCGCAGTAATGTTCTAAGATTCATATAACCAACTCCACTTAATGAAATAAGGCTTTATTGTTGTTGTAGACACAGTCACACTCTAGAAAACGTCTGTTTGAATAAGATGTAAATTTTTATTCAACAATCATGGGGATCTAATCTTTGATTAAATATGCTTGAATGCTAAGAAAACAAAAGGAGAAGAAGACCCTACCTTCATAAAAATGGCCTCAACCGTCACCACCACCAAGTGGAGGCAATGACATTAGTTACAGACACACCATAGGTCATCCTTACTCCTTACTCCTCTTATCCATTTCTTACGAAAATTGGTTCCTAGTTGCAGATAAATTGGGGTTTAACTTATATGTTGTTTTAATGCCATGTATTTCTAAAATACGAGAGAAACTTGCTTGCAAGGACTCTATTGACAGCATCTCTGTTAATAACGTGAGGTCATGTGTTATAACTTGTTCAATATCTTTTAAGCCTACAATGCTTCCTCGTATATTTTAGTGTGTCGACCTAGACACGAATACAATCAGTTTACCAAACTGATTGCATGTAAGTTCTTCTCATTTAAGACGGGCGAAACACTTAAGAAAGAATGACCCTATAAACAATTACTATATATATATATATTGTTTTACTCCTTACATATAAAAAGTTATTTTTCTTCCAAATGAACATCTTTAAAAAAATTATTTGATTTAGAAATCCTTTAGTTATTCATATGAATCACAAAAATTGATGGTTCATAATAAGGATGTTACTTGTTATTGTGTCCAAACGAATGAATTTTTGTATAGATGGTTGTTAGATGGTGATAAAAAGAATGAACAATTCCGATAATAATATGACAAAATCATATCATGTCATGGCTGAAGGAGGAAGAATAACCACATGTATTGTCTCTTAATTTTTATTTGGTCAAATTGATTATTTTTTAAATTACAATTGTCGATTATCGATATTTGATTGTTATGTCCTTATTATGTGATTGATGTATCGTTATCTAATTTTGATTAGTTCTGAACATATTAGATATTTCCTTAGAAAACGACCAAACCGTGTTCATTATTTCATTCAACAAGAAAATGGATGAAACCAGGAATCGGTCCCAGCCGAAGGAGGAGCCCGTCG
>NW_025920894.1:0-47944 GCF_916048215.2 Malus sylvestris
ATGAACATTTATTTATGAATTTCGTGCGATCGTTGGGGGGCGGTGTGATTTTCACACGCGTAAAGGTTACGGCCAAAGAAATGGTTATATACAATTACAAGTCATAGAATAACGGATGCGATCATACCAACTCACATGCACCGGATCCCATCAGAACTCCGAAGTTAAGCGAGTTTGGGCGAGAGTAGTACTAGGATGGGTGACCTCCTGGGAAGTCCTCGTGTTGCATCCCCCCCACCTCTTTTTTAATTTTCGTAGTTATTGTTAGCGGCTTATTTATTAATTATATTTTTTGAATTTTCGAGGGACGGTCGTGATGAACATTTATTTATGAATTTCGTGCGATCGTTGGGGGGCGGTGTGATTTTCACACGCGTAAAGGTTACAAAGAAATGGTTATATACAATTACAAGTCATAGAATAACGGATGCGATCATACCAACTTCTCATGCACCGGATCCCATCAGAACTCCGAAGTTAAGCGAGTTTGGGCGAGAGTAGTACTAGGATGGGTGACCTCCTGGGAAGTCCTCGTGTTGCATCCCCCCCACCTCTTTTTTAATTTTCGTAGTTATTGTTAGCGGCTTATTTATTAATTATATTTTTTGAATTTTCGAGGGACGGTCGTGATGAACATTTATTTATGAATTTCGTGCGATCGTTGGGGGGCGGTGTGATTTTCACACGCGTAAAGGTTACGGCCAAAGAAATGGTTATATACAATTACAAGTCATAGAATAACGGATGCGATCATACCAACTCACATGCACCGGATCCCATCAGAACTCCGAAGTTAAGCGAGTTTGGGCGAGAGTAGTACTAGGATGGGTGACCTCCTGGGAAGTCCTCGTGTTGCATCCCCCCCTACCTCTTTTTTAATTTTCGTAGTTATTGTTAGCGGCTTATTTATTAATTATATTTTTTGAATTTTCGAGGGACGGTCGTGATGAACATTTATTTATGAATTTCGTGCGATCGTTGGGGGGCGGTGTGATTTTCACACGCGTAAAGGTTACGGCCAAAGAAATGGTTATATACAATTACAAGTCATAGAATAACGGATGCGATCATACCAACTCACATGCACCGGATCCCATCAGAACTCCGAAGTTAAGCGAGTTTGGGCGAGAGTAGTACTAGGATGGGTGACCTCCTGGGAAGTCCTCGTGTTGCATCCCCCCCACCTCTTTTTTAATTTTCGTAGTTATTGTTAGCGGCTTATTTATTAATTATATTTTTTGAATTTTCGAGGGACGGTCGTGATGAACATTTATTTATGAATTTCGTGCGATCGTTGGGGGGCGGTGTGATTTTCACACGCGTAAAGGTTACGGCCAAAGAAATGGTTTTATACAATTACAAGTCATAGAATAACGGATGCGATCATACCAACTCACATGCACCGGATCCCATCAGAACTCCGAAGTTAAGCGAGTTTGGGCGAGAGTAGTACTAGGATGGGTGACCTCCTGGGAAGTCCTCGTGTTGCATCCCCCCCACCTCTTTTTTAATTTTCGTAGTTATTGTTAGCGGCTTATTTATTAATTATATTTTTTTAATTTTCGAGGGACGGTCGTGATGAACATTTATTTATTAATTTCGTGCGATCGTTGGGGGGCGGTGTGATTTTCACACGCGTAAAGGTTACGGCCAAAGAAATGGTTATATACAATTACAAGTCATAGAATAACGGATGCGATCATACCAACTCACATGCACCGGATCCCATCAGAACTCCGAAGTTAAGCGAGTTTGGGCGAGAGTAGTACTAGGATGGGTGACCTCCTGGGAAGTCCTCGTGTTGCATCCCCCCCACCTCTTTTTTAATTTTCGTAGTTATTGTTAGCGGCTTATTTATTAATTATATTTTTTGAATTTTCGAGGGACGGTCGTGATGAACATTTATTTATGAATTTCGTGCGATCGTTGGGGGGCGGTGTGATTTTCACACGCGTAAAGGTTACGGCCAAAGAAATGGTTATATACAATTACAAGTCATAGAATAACGGATGCGATCATACCAACTCACATGCACCGGATCCCATCAGAACTCCGAAGTTAAGCGAGTTTGGGCGAGAGTAGTACTAGGATGGGTGACCTCCTGGGAAGTCCTCGTGTTGCATCCCCCCCACCTCTTTTTTAATTTTCGTAGTTATTGTTAGCGGCTTATTTATTAATTATATTTTTTGAATTTTCGAGGGACGGTCGTGATGAACATTTATTTATGAATTTCGTGCGATCGTTGGGGGGCGGTGTGATTTTCACACGCGTAAAGGTTACGGCCAAAGAAATGGTTATATACAATTACAAGTCATAGAATAACGGATGCGATCATACCAACTCACATGCACCGGATCCCATCAGAACTCCGAAGTTAAGCGAGTTTGGGCGAGAGTAGTACTAGGATGGGTGACCTCCTGGGAAGTCCTCGTGTTGCATCCCCCCCACCTCTTTTTTAATTTTCGTAGTTATTGTTAGCGGCTTATTTATTAATTATATTTTTTGAATTTTCGAGGGACGGTCGTGATGAACATTTATTTATGAATTTCGTGCGATCGTTGGGGGGCGGTGTGATTTTCACACGCGTAAAGGTTACGGCCAAAGAAATGGTTATATACAATTACAAGTCATAGAATAACGGATGCGATCATACCAACTCACATGCACCGGATCCCATCAGAACTCCGAAGTTAAGCGAGTTTGGGCGAGAGTAGTACTAGGATGGGTGACCTCCTGGGAAGTCCTCGTGTTGCATCCCCCCCACCTCTTTTTTAATTTTCGTAGTTATTGTTAGCGGCTTATTTATTAATTATATTTTTTGAATTTTCGAGGGACGGTCGTGATGAACATTTATTTATGAATTTCGTGCGATCGTTGGGGGGCGGTGTGATTTTCACACGCGTAAAGGTTACGGCCAAAGAAATGGTTATATACAATTACAAGTCATAGAATAACGGATGCGATCATACCAACTCACATGCACCGGATCCCATCAGAACTCCGAAGTTAAGCGAGTTTGGGCGAGAGTAGTACTAGGATGGGTGACCTCCTGGGAAGTCCTCGTGTTGCATCCCCCCCACCTCTTTTTTAATTTTCGTAGTTATTGTTAGCGGCTTATTTATTAATTATATTTTTTGAATTTTCGAGGGACGGTCGTGATGAACATTTATTTATGAATTTCGTGCGATCGTTGGGGGGCGGTGTGATTTTCACACGCGTAAAGGTTACGGCCAAAGAAATGGTTATATACAATTACAAGTCATAGAATAACGGATGCGATCATACCAACTCACATGCACCGGATCCCATCAGAACTCCGAAGTTAAGCGAGTTTGGGCGAGAGTAGTACTAGGATGGGTGACCTCCTGGGAAGTCCTCGTGTTGCATCCCCCCCACCTCTTTTTTAATTTTCGTAGTTATTGTTAGCGGCTTATTTATTAATTATATTTTTTGAATTTTCGAGGGACGGTCGTGATGAACATTTATTTATGAATTTCGTGCGATCGTTGGGGGGCGGTGTGATTTTCACACGCGTAAAGGTTACGGCCAAAGAAATGGTTATATACAATTACAAGTCATAGAATAACGGATGCGATCATACCAACTCACATGCACCGGATCCCATCAGAACTCCGAAGTTAAGCGAGTTTGGGCGAGAGTAGTACTAGGATGGGTGACCTCCTGGGAAGTCCTCGTGTTGCATCCCCCCCACCTCTTTTTTAATTTTCGTAGTTATTGTTAGCGGCTTATTTATTAATTATATTTTTTGAATTTTCGAGGGACGGTCGTGATGAACATTTATTTATGAATTTCGTGCGATCGTTGGGGGGCGGTGTGATTTTCACACGCGTAAAGGTTACGGCCAAAGAAATGGTTATATACAATTACAAGTCATAGAATAACGGATGCGATCATACCAACTCACATGCACCGGATCCCATCAGAACTCCGAAGTTAAGCGAGTTTGGGCGAGAGTAGTACTAGGATGGGTGACCTCCTGGGAAGTCCTCGTGTTGCATCCCCCCCACCTCTTTTTTAATTTTCGTAGTTATTGTTAGCGGCTTATTTATTAATTATATTTTTTGAATTTTCGAGGGACGGTCGTGATGAACATTTATTTATGAATTTCGTGCGATCGTTGGGGGGCGGTGTGATTTTCACACGCGTAAAGGTTACGGCCAAAGAAATGGTTATATACAATTACAAGTCATAGAATAACGGATGCGATCATACCAACTCACATGCACCGGATCCCATCAGAACTCCGAAGTTAAGCGAGTTTGGGCGAGAGTAGTACTAGGATGGGTGACCTCCTGGGAAGTCCTCGTGTTGCACCCCCCCCACCTCTTTTTTAATTTTCGTAGTTATTGTTAGCGGCTTATTTATTAATTATATTTTTTGAATTTTCGAGGGACGGTCGTGATGAACATTTATTTATGAATTTCGTGCGATCGTTGGGGGGCGGTGTGATTTTCACACGCGTAAAGGTTACGGCCAAAGAAATGGTTATATACAATTACAAGTCATAGAATAACGGATGCGATCATACCAACTCACATGCACCGGATCCCATCAGAACTCCGAAGTTAAGCGAGTTTGGGCGAGAGTAGTACTAGGATGGGTGACCTCCTGGGAAGTCCTCGTGTTGCATCCCCCCCACCTCTTTTTTAATTTTCGTAGTTATTGTTAGCGGCTTATTTATTAATTATATTTTTTGAATTTTCGAGGGACGGTCGTGATGAACATTTATTTATGAATTTCGTGCGATCGTTGGGGGGCGGTGTGATTTTCACACGCGTAAAGGTTACGGCCAAAGAAATGGTTATATACAATTACAAGTCATAGAATAACGGATGCGATCATACCAACTCACATGCACCGGATCCCATCAGAACTCCGAAGTTAAGCGAGTTTGGGCGAGAGTAGTACTAGGATGGGTGACCTCCTGGGAAGTCCTCGTGTTGCATCCCCCCCACCTCTTTTTTAATTTTCGTAGTTATTGTTAGCGGCTTATTTATTAATTATATTTTTTGAATTTTCGAGGGACGGTCGTGATGAACATTTATTTATGAATTTCGTGCGATCGTTGGGGGGCGGTGTGATTTTCACACGCGTAAAGGTTACGGCCAAAGAAATGGTTATATACAATTACAAGTCATAGAATAACGGATGCGATCATACCAACTCACATGCACCGGATCCCATCAGAACTCCGAAGTTAAGCGAGTTTGGGCGAGAGTAGTACTAGGATGGGTGACCTCCTGGGAAGTCCTCGTGTTGCATCCCCCCCACCTCTTTTTTAATTTTCGTAGTTATTGTTAGCGGCTTATTTATTAATTATATTTTTTGAATTTTCGAGGGACGGTCGTGATGAACATTTATTTATGAATTTCGTGCGATCGTTGGGGGGCGGTGTGATTTTCACACGCGTAAAGGTTACGGCCAAAGAAATGGTTATATACAATTACAAGTCATAGAATAACGGATGCGATCATACCAACTCACATGCACCGGATCCCATCAGAACTCCGAAGTTAAGCGAGTTTGGGCGAGAGTAGTACTAGGATGGGTGACCTCCTGGGAAGTCCTCGTGTTGCATCCCCCCCACCTCTTTTTTAATTTTCGTAGTTATTGTTAGCGGCTTATTTATTAATTATATTTTTTGAATTTTCGAGGGACGGTCGTGATGAACATTTATTTATGAATTTCGTGCGATCGTTGGGGGGCGGTGTGATTTTCACACGCGTAAAGGTTACGGCCAAAGAAATGGTTATATACAATTACAAGTCATAGAATAACGGATGCGATCATACCAACTCACATGCACCGGATCCCATCAGAACTCCGAAGTTAAGCGAGTTTGGGCGAGAGTAGTACTAGGATGGGTGACCTCCTGGGAAGTCCTCGTGTTGCATCCCCCCCACCTCTTTTTTAATTTTCGTAGTTATTGTTAGCGGCTTATTTATTAATTATATTTTTTGAATTTTCGAGGGACGGTCGTGATGAACATTTATTTATGAATTTCGTGCGATCGTTGGGGGGCGGTGTGATTTTCACACGCGTAAAGGTTACGGCCAAAGAAATGGTTATATACAATTACAAGTCATAGAATAACGGATGCGATCATACCAACTCACATGCACCGGATCCCATCAGAACTCCGAAGTTAAGCGAGTTTGGGCGAGAGTAGTACTAGGATGGGTGACCTCCTGGGAAGTCCTCGTGTTGCATCCCCCCCACCTCTTTTTTAATTTTCGTAGTTATTGTTAGCGGCTTATTTATTAATTATATTTTTTGAATTTTCGAGGGACGGTCGTGATGAACATTTATTTATGAATTTCGTGCGATCGTTGGGGGGCGGTGTGATTTTCACACGCGTAAAGGTTACGGCCAAAGAAATGGTTATATACAATTACAAGTCATAGAATAACGGATGCGATCATACCAACTCACATGCACCGGATCCCATCAGAACTCCGAAGTTAAGCGAGTTTGGGCGAGAGTAGTACTAGGATGGGTGACCTCCTGGGAAGTCCTCGTGTTGCATCCCCCCCACCTCTTTTTTAATTTTCGTAGTTATTGTTAGCGGCTTATTTATTAATTATATTTTTTGAATTTTCGAGGGACGGTCGTGATGAACATTTATTTATGAATTTCGTGCGATCGTTGGGGGGCGGTGTGATTTTCACACGCGTAAAGGTTACGGCCAAAGAAATGGTTATATACAATTACAAGTCATAGAATAACGGATGCGATCATACCAACTCACATGCACCGGATCCCATCAGAACTCCGAAGTTAAGCGAGTTTGGGCGAGAGTAGTACTAGGATGGGTGACCTCCTGGGAAGTCCTCGTGTTGCATCCCCCCCACCTCTTTTTTAATTTTCGTAGTTATTGTTAGCGGCTTATTTATTAATTATATTTTTTGAATTTTCGAGGGACGGTCGTGATGAACATTTATTTATGAATTTCGTGCGATCGTTGGGGGGCGGTGTGATTTTCACACGCGTAAAGGTTACGGCCAAAGAAATGGTTATATACAATTACAAGTCATAGAATAACGGATGCGATCATACCAACTCACATGCACCGGATCCCATCAGAACTCCGAAGTTAAGCGAGTTTGGGCGAGAGTAGTACTAGGATGGGTGACCTCCTGGGAAGTCCTCGTGTTGCATCCCCCCCACCTCTTTTTTAATTTTCGTAGTTATTGTTAGCGGCTTATTTATTAATTATATTTTTTGAATTTTCGAGGGACGGTCGTGATGAACATTTATTTATGAATTTCGTGCGATCGTTGGGGGGCGGTGTGATTTTCACACGCGTAAAGGTTACGGCCAAAGAAATGGTTATATACAATTACAAGTCATAGAATAACGGATGCGATCATACCAACTCACATGCACCGGATCCCATCAGAACTCCGAAGTTAAGCGAGTTTGGGCGAGAGTAGTACTAGGATGGGTGACCTCCTGGGAAGTCCTCGTGTTGCATCCCCCCCACCTCTTTTTTAATTTTCGTAGTTATTGTTAGCGGCTTATTTATTAATTATATTTTTTGAATTTTCGAGGGACGGTCGTGATGAACATTTATTTATGAATTTCGTGCGATCGTTGGGGGGCGGTGTGATTTTCACACGCGTAAAGGTTACGGCCAAAGAAATGGTTATATACAATTACAAGTCATAGAATAACGGATGCGATCATACCAACTCACATGCACCGGATCCCATCAGAACTCCGAAGTTAAGCGAGTTTGGGCGAGAGTAGTACTAGGATGGGTGACCTCCTGGGAAGTCCTCGTGTTGCATCCCCCCCACCTCTTTTTTAATTTTCGTAGTTATTGTTAGCGGCTTATTTATTAATTATATTTTTTGAATTTTCGAGGGACGGTCGTGATGAACATTTATTTATGAATTTCGTGCGATCGTTGGGGGGCGGTGTGATTTTCACACGCGTAAAGGTTACGGCCAAAGAAATGGTTATATACAATTACAAGTCATAGAATAACGGATGCGATCATACCAACTCACATGCACCGGATCCCATCAGAACTCCGAAGTTAAGCGAGTTTGGGCGAGAGTAGTACTAGGATGGGTGACCTCCTGGGAAGTCCTCGTGTTGCATCCCCCCCACCTCTTTTTTAATTTTCGTAGTTATTGTTAGCGGCTTATTTATTAATTATATTTTTTGAATTTTCGAGGGACGGTCGTGATGAACATTTATTTATGAATTTCGTGCGATCGTTGGGGGGCGGTGTGATTTTCACACGCGTAAAGGTTACGGCCAAAGAAATGGTTATATACAATTACAAGTCATAGAATAACGGATGCGATCATACCAACTCACATGCACCGGATCCCATCAGAACTCCGAAGTTAAGCGAGTTTGGGCGAGAGTAGTACTAGGATGGGTGACCTCCTGGGAAGTCCTCGTGTTGCATCCCCCCCACCTCTTTTTTAATTTTCGTAGTTATTGTTAGCGGCTTATTTATTAATTATATTTTTTGAATTTTCGAGGGACGGTCGTGATGAACATTTATTTATGAATTTCGTGCGATCGTTGGGGGGCGGTGTGATTTTCACACGCGTAAAGGTTACGGCCAAAGAAATGGTTATATACAATTACAAGTCATAGAATAACGGATGCGATCATACCAACTCACATGCACCGGATCCCATCAGAACTCCGAAGTTAAGCGAGTTTGGGCGAGAGTAGTACTAGGATGGGTGACCTCCTGGGAAGTCCTCGTGTTGCATCCCCCCCACCTCTTTTTTAATTTTCGTAGTTATTGTTAGCGGCTTATTTATTAATTATATTTTTTGAATTTTCGAGGGACGGTCGTGATGAACATTTATTTATGAATTTCGTGCGATCGTTGGGGGGCGGTGTGATTTTCACACGCGTAAAGGTTACGGCCAAAGAAATGGTTATATACAATTACAAGTCATAGAATAACGGATGCGATCATACCAACTCACATGCACCGGATCCCATCAGAACTCCGAAGTTAAGCGAGTTTGGGCGAGAGTAGTACTAGGATGGGTGACCTCCTGGGAAGTCCTCGTGTTGCATCCCCCCCACCTCTTTTTTAATTTTCGTAGTTATTGTTAGCGGCTTATTTATTAATTATATTTTTTGAATTTTCGAGGGACGGTCGTGATGAACATTTATTTATGAATTTCGTGCGATCGTTGGGGGGCGGTGTGATTTTCACACGCGTAAAGGTTACGGCCAAAGAAATGGTTATATACAATTACAAGTCATAGAATAACGGATGCGATCATACCAACTCACATGCACCGGATCCCATCAGAACTCCGAAGTTAAGCGAGTTTGGGCGAGAGTAGTACTAGGATGGGTGACCTCCTGGGAAGTCCTCGTGTTGCATCCCCCCCACCTCTTTTTTAATTTTCGTAGTTATTGTTAGCGGCTTATTTATTAATTATATTTTTTGAATTTTCGAGGGACGGTCGTGATGAACATTTATTTATGAATTTCGTGCGATCGTTGGGGGGCGGTGTGATTTTCACACGCGTAAAGGTTACGGCCAAAGAAATGGTTATATACAATTACAAGTCATAGAATAACGGATGCGATCATACCAACTCACATGCACCGGATCCCATCAGAACTCCGAAGTTAAGCGAGTTTGGGCGAGAGTAGTACTAGGATGGGTGACCTCCTGGGAAGTCCTCGTGTTGCATCCCCCCCACCTCTTTTTTAATTTTCGTAGTTATTGTTAGCGGCTTATTTATTAATTATATTTTTTGAATTTTCGAGGGACGGTCGTGATGAACATTTATTTATGAATTTCGTGCGATCGTTGGGGGGCGGTGTGATTTTCACACGCGTAAAGGTTACGGCCAAAGAAATGGTTATATACAATTACAAGTCATAGAATAACGGATGCGATCATACCAACTCACATGCACCGGATCCCATCAGAACTCCGAAGTTAAGCGAGTTTGGGCGAGAGTAGTACTAGGATGGGTGACCTCCTGGGAAGTCCTCGTGTTGCATCCCCCCCACCTCTTTTTTAATTTTCGTAGTTATTGTTAGCGGCTTATTTATTAATTATATTTTTTGAATTTTCGAGGGACGGTCGTGATGAACATTTATTTATGAATTTCGTGCGATCGTTGGGGGGCGGTGTGATTTTCACACGCGTAAAGGTTACGGCCAAAGAAATGGTTATATACAATTACAAGTCATAGAATAACGGATGCGATCATACCAACTCACATGCACCGGATCCCATCAGAACTCCGAAGTTAAGCGAGTTTGGGCGAGAGTAGTACTAGGATGGGTGACCTCCTGGGAAGTCCTCGTGTTGCATCCCCCCCACCTCTTTTTTAATTTTCGTAGTTATTGTTAGCGGCTTATTTATTAATTATATTTTTTGAATTTTCGAGGGACGGTCGTGATGAACATTTATTTATGAATTTCGTGCGATCGTTGGGGGGCGGTGTGATTTTCACACGCGTAAAGGTTACGGCCAAAGAAATGGTTATATACAATTACAAGTCATAGAATAACGGATGCGATCATACCAACTCACATGCACCGGATCCCATCAGAACTCCGAAGTTAAGCGAGTTTGGGCGAGAGTAGTACTAGGATGGGTGACCTCCTGGGAAGTCCTCGTGTTGCACCCCCCCCACCTCTTTTTTAATTTTCGTAGTTATTGTTAGCGGCTTATTTATTAATTATATTTTTTGAATTTTCGAGGGACGGTCGTGATGAACATTTATTTATGAATTTCGTGCGATCGTTGGGGGGCGGTGTGATTTTCACACGCGTAAAGGTTACGGCCAAAGAAATGGTTATATACAATTACAAGTCATAGAATAACGGATGCGATCATACCAACTCACATGCACCGGATCCCATCAGAACTCCGAAGTTAAGCGAGTTTGGGCGAGAGTAGTACTAGGATGGGTGACCTCCTGGGAAGTCCTCGTGTTGCATCCCCCCCACCTCTTTTTTAATTTTCGTAGTTATTGTTAGCGGCTTATTTATTAATTATATTTTTTGAATTTTCGAGGGACGGTCGTGATGAACATTTATTTATGAATTTCGTGCGATCGTTGGGGGGCGGTGTGATTTTCACACGCGTAAAGGTTACGGCCAAAGAAATGGTTATATACAATTACAAGTCATAGAATAACGGATGCGATCATACCAACTCACATGCACCGGATCCCATCAGAACTCCGAAGTTAAGCGAGTTTGGGC
Organism: Malus sylvestris; assembly: GCF_916048215.2. Taxonomy (NCBI): domain Eukaryota; kingdom Viridiplantae; phylum Streptophyta; class Magnoliopsida; order Rosales; family Rosaceae; genus Malus; species Malus sylvestris. The sequence continues at coordinate 11,239 of NW_025920894.1, forward strand.
GAGAGTAGTACTAGGATGGGTGACCTCCTGGGAAGTCCTCGTGTTGCATCCCCCCCACCTCTTTTTTAATTTTCGTAGTTATTGTTAGCGGCTTATTTATTAATTATATTTTTTGAATTTTCGAGGGACGGTCGTGATGAACATTTATTTATGAATTTCGTGCGATCGTTGGGGGGCGGTGTGATTTTCACACGCGTAAAGGTTACGGCCAAAGAAATGGTTATATACAATTACAAGTCATAGAATAACGGATGCGATCATACCAACTCACATGCACCGGATCCCATCAGAACTCCGAAGTTAAGCGAGTTTGGGCGAGAGTAGTACTAGGATGGGTGACCTCCTGGGAAGTCCTCGTGTTGCATCCCCCCCACCTCTTTTTTAATTTTCGTAGTTATTGTTAGCGGCTTATTTATTAATTATATTTTTTGAATTTTCGAGGGACGGTCGTGATGAACATTTATTTATGAATTTCGTGCGATCGTTGGGGGGCGGTGTGATTTTCACACGCGTAAAGGTTACGGCCAAAGAAATGGTTATATACAATTACAAGTCATAGAATAACGGATGCGATCATACCAACTCACATGCACCGGATCCCATCAGAACTCCGAAGTTAAGCGAGTTTGGGCGAGAGTAGTACTAGGATGGGTGACCTCCTGGGAAGTCCTCGTGTTGCATCCCCCCCACCTCTTTTTTAATTTTCGTAGTTATTGTTAGCGGCTTATTTATTAATTATATTTTTTGAATTTTCGAGGGACGGTCGTGATGAACATTTATTTATGAATTTCGTGCGATCGTTGGGGGGCGGTGTGATTTTCACACGCGTAAAGGTTACGGCCAAAGAAATGGTTATATACAATTACAAGTCATAGAATAACGGATGCGATCATACCAACTCACATGCACCGGATCCCATCAGAACTCCGAAGTTAAGCGAGTTTGGGCGAGAGTAGTACTAGGATGGGTGACCTCCTGGGAAGTCCTCGTGTTGCATCCCCCCCACCTCTTTTTTAATTTTCGTAGTTATTGTTAGCGGCTTATTTATTAATTATATTTTTTGAATTTTCGAGGGACGGTCGTGATGAACATTTATTTATGAATTTCGTGCGATCGTTGGGGGGCGGTGTGATTTTCACACGCGTAAAGGTTACGGCCAAAGAAATGGTTATATACAATTACAAGTCATAGAATAACGGATGCGATCATACCAACTCACATGCACCGGATCCCATCAGAACTCCGAAGTTAAGCGAGTTTGGGCGAGAGTAGTACTAGGATGGGTGACCTCCTGGGAAGTCCTCGTGTTGCATCCCCCCCACCTCTTTTTTAATTTTCGTAGTTATTGTTAGCGGCTTATTTATTAATTATATTTTTTGAATTTTCGAGGGACGGTCGTGATGAACATTTATTTATGAATTTCGTGCGATCGTTGGGGGGCGGTGTGATTTTCACACGCGTAAAGGTTACGGCCAAAGAAATGGTTATATACAATTACAAGTCATAGAATAACGGATGCGATCATACCAACTCACATGCACCGGATCCCATCAGAACTCCGAAGTTAAGCGAGTTTGGGCGAGAGTAGTACTAGGATGGGTGACCTCCTGGGAAGTCCTCGTGTTGCATCCCCCCCACCTCTTTTTTAATTTTCGTAGTTATTGTTAGCGGCTTATTTATTAATTATATTTTTTGAATTTTCGAGGGACGGTCGTGATGAACATTTATTTATGAATTTCGTGCGATCGTTGGGGGGCGGTGTGATTTTCACACGCGTAAAGGTTACGGCCAAAGAAATGGTTATATACAATTACAAGTCATAGAATAACGGATGCGATCATACCAACTCACATGCACCGGATCCCATCAGAACTCCGAAGTTAAGCGAGTTTGGGCGAGAGTAGTACTAGGATGGGTGACCTCCTGGGAAGTCCTCGTGTTGCATCCCCCCCACCTCTTTTTTAATTTTCGTAGTTATTGTTAGCGGCTTATTTATTAATTATATTTTTTGAATTTTCGAGGGACGGTCGTGATGAACATTTATTTATGAATTTCGTGCGATCGTTGGGGGGCGGTGTGATTTTCACACGCGTAAAGGTTACGGCCAAAGAAATGGTTATATACAATTACAAGTCATAGAATAACGGATGCGATCATACCAACTCACATGCACCGGATCCCATCAGAACTCCGAAGTTAAGCGAGTTTGGGCGAGAGTAGTACTAGGATGGGTGACCTCCTGGGAAGTCCTCGTGTTGCATCCCCCCCACCTCTTTTTTAATTTTCGTAGTTATTGTTAGCGGCTTATTTATTAATTATATTTTTTGAATTTTCGAGGGACGGTCGTGATGAACATTTATTTATGAATTTCGTGCGATCGTTGGGGGGCGGTGTGATTTTCACACGCGTAAAGGTTACGGCCAAAGAAATGGTTATATACAATTACAAGTCATAGAATAACGGATGCGATCATACCAACTCACATGCACCGGATCCCATCAGAACTCCGAAGTTAAGCGAGTTTGGGCGAGAGTAGTACTAGGATGGGTGACCTCCTGGGAAGTCCTCGTGTTGCATCCCCCCCACCTCTTTTTTAATTTTCGTAGTTATTGTTAGCGGCTTATTTATTAATTATATTTTTTGAATTTTCGAGGGACGGTCGTGATGAACATTTATTTATGAATTTCGTGCGATCGTTGGGGGGCGGTGTGATTTTCACACGCGTAAAGGTTACGGCCAAAGAAATGGTTATATACAATTACAAGTCATAGAATAACGGATGCGATCATACCAACTCACATGCACCGGATCCCATCAGAACTCCGAAGTTAAGCGAGTTTGGGCGAGAGTAGTACTAGGATGGGTGACCTCCTGGGAAGTCCTCGTGTTGCATCCCCCCCACCTCTTTTTTAATTTTCGTAGTTATTGTTAGCGGCTTATTTATTAATTATATTTTTTGAATTTTCGAGGGACGGTCGTGATGAACATTTATTTATGAATTTCGTGCGATCGTTGGGGGGCGGTGTGATTTTCACACGCGTAAAGGTTACGGCCAAAGAAATGGTTATATACAATTACAAGTCATAGAATAACGGATGCGATCATACCAACTCACATGCACCGGATCCCATCAGAACTCCGAAGTTAAGCGAGTTTGGGCGAGAGTAGTACTAGGATGGGTGACCTCCTGGGAAGTCCTCGTGTTGCATCCCCCCCACCTCTTTTTTAATTTTCGTAGTTATTGTTAGCGGCTTATTTATTAATTATATTTTTTGAATTTTCGAGGGACGGTCGTGATGAACATTTATTTATGAATTTCGTGCGATCGTTGGGGGGCGGTGTGATTTTCACACGCGTAAAGGTTACGGCCAAAGAAATGGTTATATACAATTACAAGTCATAGAATAACGGATGCGATCATACCAACTCACATGCACCGGATCCCATCAGAACTCCGAAGTTAAGCGAGTTTGGGCGAGAGTAGTACTAGGATGGGTGACCTCCTGGGAAGTCCTCGTGTTGCATCCCCCCCACCTCTTTTTTAATTTTCGTAGTTATTGTTAGCGGCTTATTTATTAATTATATTTTTTGAATTTTCGAGGGACGGTCGTGATGAACATTTATTTATGAATTTCGTGCGATCGTTGGGGGGCGGTGTGATTTTCACACGCGTAAAGGTTACGGCCAAAGAAATGGTTATATACAATTACAAGTCATAGAATAACGGATGCGATCATACCAACTCACATGCACCGGATCCCATCAGAACTCCGAAGTTAAGCGAGTTTGGGCGAGAGTAGTACTAGGATGGGTGACCTCCTGGGAAGTCCTCGTGTTGCATCCCCCCCACCTCTTTTTTAATTTTCGTAGTTATTGTTAGCGGCTTATTTATTAATTATATTTTTTGAATTTTCGAGGGACGGTCGTGATGAACATTTATTTATGAATTTCGTGCGATCGTTGGGGGGCGGTGTGATTTTCACACGCGTAAAGGTTACGGCCAAAGAAATGGTTATATACAATTACAAGTCATAGAATAACGGATGCGATCATACCAACTCACATGCACCGGATCCCATCAGAACTCCGAAGTTAAGCGAGTTTGGGCGAGAGTAGTACTAGGATGGGTGACCTCCTGGGAAGTCCTCGTGTTGCACCCCCCCCACCTCTTTTTTAATTTTCGTAGTTATTGTTAGCGGCTTATTTATTAATTATATTTTTTGAATTTTCGAGGGACGGTCGTGATGAACATTTATTTATGAATTTCGTGCGATCGTTGGGGGGCGGTGTGATTTTCACACGCGTAAAGGTTACGGCCAAAGAAATGGTTATATACAATTACAAGTCATAGAATAACGGATGCGATCATACCAACTCACATGCACCGGATCCCATCAGAACTCCGAAGTTAAGCGAGTTTGGGCGAGAGTAGTACTAGGATGGGTGACCTCCTGGGAAGTCCTCGTGTTGCATCCCCCCCACCTCTTTTTTAATTTTCGTAGTTATTGTTAGCGGCTTATTTATTAATTATATTTTTTGAATTTTCGAGGGACGGTCGTGATGAACATTTATTTATGAATTTCGTGCGATCGTTGGGGGGCGGTGTGATTTTCACACGCGTAAAGGTTACGGCCAAAGAAATGGTTATATACAATTACAAGTCATAGAATAACGGATGCGATCATACCAACTCACATGCACCGGATCCCATCAGAACTCCGAAGTTAAGCGAGTTTGGGCGAGAGTAGTACTAGGATGGGTGACCTCCTGGGAAGTCCTCGTGTTGCATCCCCCCCACCTCTTTTTTAATTTTCGTAGTTATTGTTAGCGGCTTATTTATTAATTATATTTTTTGAATTTTCGAGGGACGGTCGTGATGAACATTTATTTATGAATTTCGTGCGATCGTTGGGGGGCGGTGTGATTTTCACACGCGTAAAGGTTACGGCCAAAGAAATGGTTATATACAATTACAAGTCATAGAATAACGGATGCGATCATACCAACTCACATGCACCGGATCCCATCAGAACTCCGAAGTTAAGCGAGTTTGGGCGAGAGTAGTACTAGGATGGGTGACCTCCTGGGAAGTCCTCGTGTTGCATCCCCCCCACCTCTTTTTTAATTTTCGTAGTTATTGTTAGCGGCTTATTTATTAATTATATTTTTTGAATTTTCGAGGGACGGTCGTGATGAACATTTATTTATGAATTTCGTGCGATCGTTGGGGGGCGGTGTGATTTTCACACGCGTAAAGGTTACGGCCAAAGAAATGGTTATATACAATTACAAGTCATAGAATAACGGATGCGATCATACCAACTCACATGCACCGGATCCCATCAGAACTCCGAAGTTAAGCGAGTTTGGGCGAGAGTAGTACTAGGATGGGTGACCTCCTGGGAAGTCCTCGTGTTGCATCCCCCCCACCTCTTTTTTAATTTTCGTAGTTATTGTTAGCGGCTTATTTATTAATTATATTTTTTGAATTTTCGAGGGACGGTCGTGATGAACATTTATTTATGAATTTCGTGCGATCGTTGGGGGGCGGTGTGATTTTCACACGCGTAAAGGTTACGGCCAAAGAAATGGTTATATACAATTACAAGTCATAGAATAACGGATGCGATCATACCAACTCACATGCACCGGATCCCATCAGAACTCCGAAGTTAAGCGAGTTTGGGCGAGAGTAGTACTAGGATGGGTGACCTCCTGGGAAGTCCTCGTGTTGCATCCCCCCCACCTCTTTTTTAATTTTCGTAGTTATTGTTAGCGGCTTATTTATTAATTATATTTTTTGAATTTTCGAGGGACGGTCGTGATGAACATTTATTTATGAATTTCGTGCGATCGTTGGGGGGCGGTGTGATTTTCACACGCGTAAAGGTTACGGCCAAAGAAATGGTTATATACAATTACAAGTCATAGAATAACGGATGCGATCATACCAACTCACATGCACCGGATCCCATCAGAACTCCGAAGTTAAGCGAGTTTGGGCGAGAGTAGTACTAGGATGGGTGACCTCCTGGGAAGTCCTCGTGTTGCATCCCCCCCACCTCTTTTTTAATTTTCGTAGTTATTGTTAGCGGCTTATTTATTAATTATATTTTTTGAATTTTCGAGGGACGGTCGTGATGAACATTTATTTATGAATTTCGTGCGATCGTTGGGGGGCGGTGTGATTTTCACACGCGTAAAGGTTACGGCCAAAGAAATGGTTATATACAATTACAAGTCATAGAATAACGGATGCGATCATACCAACTCACATGCACCGGATCCCATCAGAACTCCGAAGTTAAGCGAGTTTGGGCGAGAGTAGTACTAGGATGGGTGACCTCCTGGGAAGTCCTCGTGTTGCATCCCCCCCACCTCTTTTTTAATTTTCGTAGTTATTGTTAGCGGCTTATTTATTAATTATATTTTTTGAATTTTCGAGGGACGGTCGTGATGAACATTTATTTATGAATTTCGTGCGATCGTTGGGGGGCGGTGTGATTTTCACACGCGTAAAGGTTACGGCCAAAGAAATGGTTATATACAATTACAAGTCATAGAATAACGGATGCGATCATACCAACTCACATGCACCGGATCCCATCAGAACTCCGAAGTTAAGCGAGTTTGGGCGAGAGTAGTACTAGGATGGGTGACCTCCTGGGAAGTCCTCGTGTTGCATCCCCCCCACCTCTTTTTTAATTTTCGTAGTTATTGTTAGCGGCTTATTTATTAATTATATTTTTTGAATTTTCGAGGGACGGTCGTGATGAACATTTATTTATGAATTTCGTGCGATCGTTGGGGGGCGGTGTGATTTTCACACGCGTAAAGGTTACGGCCAAAGAAATGGTTATATACAATTACAAGTCATAGAATAACGGATGCGATCATACCAACTCACATGCACCGGATCCCATCAGAACTCCGAAGTTAAGCGAGTTTGGGCGAGAGTAGTACTAGGATGGGTGACCTCCTGGGAAGTCCTCGTGTTGCATCCCCCCCACCTCTTTTTTAATTTTCGTAGTTATTGTTAGCGGCTTATTTATTAATTATATTTTTTGAATTTTCGAGGGACGGTCGTGATGAACATTTATTTATGAATTTCGTGCGATCGTTGGGGGGCGGTGTGATTTTCACACGCGTAAAGGTTACGGCCAAAGAAATGGTTATATACAATTACAAGTCATAGAATAACGGATGCGATCATACCAACTCACATGCACCGGATCCCATCAGAACTCCGAAGTTAAGCGAGTTTGGGCGAGAGTAGTACTAGGATGGGTGACCTCCTGGGAAGTCCTCGTGTTGCATCCCCCCCACCTCTTTTTTAATTTTCGTAGTTATTGTTAGCGGCTTATTTATTAATTATATTTTTTGAATTTTCGAGGGACGGTCGTGATGAACATTTATTTATGAATTTCGTGCGATCGTTGGGGGGCGGTGTGATTTTCACACGCGTAAAGGTTACGGCCAAAGAAATGGTTATATACAATTACAAGTCATAGAATAACGGATGCGATCATACCAACTCACATGCACCGGATCCCATCAGAACTCCGAAGTTAAGCGAGTTTGGGCGAGAGTAGTACTAGGATGGGTGACCTCCTGGGAAGTCCTCGTGTTGCATCCCCCCCACCTCTTTTTTAATTTTCGTAGTTATTGTTAGCGGCTTATTTATTAATTATATTTTTTGAATTTTCGAGGGACGGTCGTGATGAACATTTATTTATGAATTTCGTGCGATCGTTGGGGGGCGGTGTGATTTTCACACGCGTAAAGGTTACGGCCAAAGAAATGGTTATATACAATTACAAGTCATAGAATAACGGATGCGATCATACCAACTCACATGCACCGGATCCCATCAGAACTCCGAAGTTAAGCGAGTTTGGGCGAGAGTAGTACTAGGATGGGTGACCTCCTGGGAAGTCCTCGTGTTGCATCCCCCCCACCTCTTTTTTAATTTTCGTAGTTATTGTTAGCGGCTTATTTATTAATTATATTTTTTGAATTTTCGAGGGACGGTCGTGATGAACATTTATTTATGAATTTCGTGCGATCGTTGGGGGGCGGTGTGATTTTCACACGCGTAAAGGTTACGGCCAAAGAAATGGTTATATACAATTACAAGTCATAGAATAACGGATGCGATCATACCAACTCACATGCACCGGATCCCATCAGAACTCCGAAGTTAAGCGAGTTTGGGCGAGAGTAGTACTAGGATGGGTGACCTCCTGGGAAGTCCTCGTGTTGCATCCCCCCCACCTCTTTTTTAATTTTCGTAGTTATTGTTAGCGGCTTATTTATTAATTATATTTTTTGAATTTTCGAGGGACGGTCGTGATGAACATTTATTTATGAATTTCGTGCGATCGTTGGGGGGCGGTGTGATTTTCACACGCGTAAAGGTTACGGCCAAAGAAATGGTTATATACAATTACAAGTCATAGAATAACGGATGCGATCATACCAACTCACATGCACCGGATCCCATCAGAACTCCGAAGTTAAGCGAGTTTGGGCGAGAGTAGTACTAGGATGGGTGACCTCCTGGGAAGTCCTCGTGTTGCATCCCCCCCACCTCTTTTTTAATTTTCGTAGTTATTGTTAGCGGCTTATTTATTAATTATATTTTTTGAATTTTCGAGGGACGGTCGTGATGAACATTTATTTATGAATTTCGTGCGATCGTTGGGGGGCGGTGTGATTTTCACACGCGTAAAGGTTACGGCCAAAGAAATGGTTATATACAATTACAAGTCATAGAATAACGGATGCGATCATACCAACTCACATGCACCGGATCCCATCAGAACTCCGAAGTTAAGCGAGTTTGGGCGAGAGTAGTACTAGGATGGGTGACCTCCTGGGAAGTCCTCGTGTTGCATCCCCCCCACCTCTTTTTTAATTTTCGTAGTTATTGTTAGCGGCTTATTTATTAATTATATTTTTTGAATTTTCGAGGGACGGTCGTGATGAACATTTATTTATGAATTTCGTGCGATCGTTGGGGGGCGGTGTGATTTTCACACGCGTAAAGGTTACGGCCAAAGAAATGGTTATATACAATTACAAGTCATAGAATAACGGATGCGATCATACCAACTCACATGCACCGGATCCCATCAGAACTCCGAAGTTAAGCGAGTTTGGGCGAGAGTAGTACTAGGATGGGTGACCTCCTGGGAAGTCCTCGTGTTGCATCCCCCCCACCTCTTTTTTAATTTTCGTAGTTATTGTTAGCGGCTTATTTATTAATTATATTTTTTGAATTTTCGAGGGACGGTCGTGATGAACATTTATTTATGAATTTCGTGCGATCGTTGGGGGGCGGTGTGATTTTCACACGCGTAAAGGTTACGGCCAAAGAAATGGTTATATACAATTACAAGTCATAGAATAACGGATGCGATCATACCAACTCACATGCACCGGATCCCATCAGAACTCCGAAGTTAAGCGAGTTTGGGCGAGAGTAGTACTAGGATGGGTGACCTCCTGGGAAGTCCTCGTGTTGCATCCCCCCCACCTCTTTTTTAATTTTCGTAGTTATTGTTAGCGGCTTATTTATTAATTATATTTTTTGAATTTTCGAGGGACGGTCGTGATGAACATTTATTTATGAATTTCGTGCGATCGTTGGGGGGCGGTGTGATTTTCACACGCGTAAAGGTTACGGCCAAAGAAATGGTTATATACAATTACAAGTCATAGAATAACGGATGCGATCATACCAACTCACATGCACCGGATCCCATCAGAACTCCGAAGTTAAGCGAGTTTGGGCGAGAGTAGTACTAGGATGGGTGACCTCCTGGGAAGTCCTCGTGTTGCATCCCCCCCACCTCTTTTTTAATTTTCGTAGTTATTGTTAGCGGCTTATTTATTAATTATATTTTTTGAATTTTCGAGGGACGGTCGTGATGAACATTTATTTATGAATTTCGTAGCGATCGTTGGGGGGCGGTGTGATTTTCACACGCGTAAAGGTTACGGCCAAAGAAATGGTTATATACAATTACAAGTCATAGAATAACGGATGCGATCATACCAACTCACATGCACCGGATCCCATCAGAACTCCGAAGTTAAGCGAGTTTGGGCGAGAGTAGTACTAGGATGGGTGACCTCCTGGGAAGTCCTCGTGTTGCATCCCCCCCACCTCTTTTTTAATTTTCGTAGTTATTGTTAGCGGCTTATTTATTAATTATATTTTTTGAATTTTCGAGGGACGGTCGTGATGAACATTTATTTATGAATTTCGTGCGATCGTTGGGGGGCGGTGTGATTTTCACACGCGTAAAGGTTACGGCCAAAGAAATGGTTATATACAATTACAAGTCATAGAATAACGGATGCGATCATACCAACTCACATGCACCGGATCCCATCAGAACTCCGAAGTTAAGCGAGTTTGGGCGAGAGTAGTACTAGGATGGGTGACCTCCTGGGAAGTCCTCGTGTTGCATCCCCCCCACCTCTTTTTTAATTTTCGTAGTTATTGTTAGCGGCTTATTTATTAATTATATTTTTTGAATTTTCGAGGGACGGTCGTGATGAACATTTATTTATGAATTTCGTGCGATCGTTGGGGGGCGGTGTGATTTTCACACGCGTAAAGGTTACGGCCAAAGAAATGGTTATATACAATTACAAGTCATAGAATAACGGATGCGATCATACCAACTCACATGCACCGGATCCCATCAGAACTCCGAAGTTAAGCGAGTTTGGGCGAGAGTAGTACTAGGATGGGTGACCTCCTGGGAAGTCCTCGTGTTGCATCCCCCCCACCTCTTTTTTAATTTTCGTAGTTATTGTTAGCGGCTTATTTATTAATTATATTTTTTGAATTTTCGAGGGACGGTCGTGATGAACATTTATTTATGAATTTCGTGCGATCGTTGGGGGGCGGTGTGATTTTCACACGCGTAAAGGTTACGGCCAAAGAAATGGTTATATACAATTACAAGTCATAGAATAACGGATGCGATCATACCAACTCACATGCACCGGATCCCATCAGAACTCCGAAGTTAAGCGAGTTTGGGCGAGAGTAGTACTAGGATGGGTGACCTCCTGGGAAGTCCTCGTGTTGCATCCCCCCCACCTCTTTTTTAATTTTCGTAGTTATTGTTAGCGGCTTATTTATTAATTATATTTTTTGAATTTTCGAGGGACGGTCGTGATGAACATTTATTTATGAATTTCGTGCGATCGTTGGGGGGCGGTGTGATTTTCACACGCGTAAAGGTTACGGCCAAAGAAATGGTTATATACAATTACAAGTCATAGAATAACGGATGCGATCATACCAACTCACATGCACCGGATCCCATCAGAACTCCGAAGTTAAGCGAGTTTGGGCGAGAGTAGTACTAGGATGGGTGACCTCCTGGGAAGTCCTCGTGTTGCATCCCCCCCACCTCTTTTTTAATTTTCGTAGTTATTGTTAGCGGCTTATTTATTAATTATATTTTTTGAATTTTCGAGGGACGGTCGTGATGAACATTTATTTATGAATTTCGTGCGATCGTTGGGGGGCGGTGTGATTTTCACACGCGTAAAGGTTACGGCCAAAGAAATGGTTATATACAATTACAAGTCATAGAATAACGGATGCGATCATACCAACTCACATGCACCGGATCCCATCAGAACTCCGAAGTTAAGCGAGTTTGGGCGAGAGTAGTACTAGGATGGGTGACCTCCTGGGAAGTCCTCGTGTTGCATCCCCCCCACCTCTTTTTTAATTTTCGTAGTTATTGTTAGCGGCTTATTTATTAATTATATTTTTTGAATTTTCGAGGGACGGTCGTGATGAACATTTATTTATGAATTTCGTGCGATCGTTGGGGGGCGGTGTGATTTTCACACGCGTAAAGGTTACGGCCAAAGAAATGGTTATATACAATTACAAGTCATAGAATAACGGATGCGATCATACCAACTCACATGCACCGGATCCCATCAGAACTCCGAAGTTAAGCGAGTTTGGGCGAGAGTAGTACTAGGATGGGTGACCTCCTGGGAAGTCCTCGTGTTGCATCCCCCCCACCTCTTTTTTAATTTTCGTAGTTATTGTTAGCGGCTTATTTATTAATTATATTTTTTGAATTTTCGAGGGACGGTCGTGATGAACATTTATTTATGAATTTCGTGCGATCGTTGGGGGGCGGTGTGATTTTCACACGCGTAAAGGTTACGGCCAAAGAAATGGTTATATACAATTACAAGTCATAGAATAACGGATGCGATCATACCAACTCACATGCACCGGATCCCATCAGAACTCCGAAGTTAAGCGAGTTTGGGCGAGAGTAGTACTAGGATGGGTGACCTCCTGGGAAGTCCTCGTGTTGCATCCCCCCCACCTCTTTTTTAATTTTCGTAGTTATTGTTAGCGGCTTATTTATTAATTATATTTTTTGAATTTTCGAGGGACGGTCGTGATGAACATTTATTTATGAATTTCGTGCGATCGTTGGGGGGCGGTGTGATTTTCACACGCGTAAAGGTTACGGCCAAAGAAATGGTTATATACAATTACAAGTCATAGAATAACGGATGCGATCATACCAACTCACATGCACCGGATCCCATCAGAACTCCGAAGTTAAGCGAGTTTGGGCGAGAGTAGTACTAGGATGGGTGACCTCCTGGGAAGTCCTCGTGTTGCATCCCCCCCACCTCTTTTTTAATTTTCGTAGTTATTGTTAGCGGCTTATTTATTAATTATATTTTTTGAATTTTCGAGGGACGGTCGTGATGAACATTTATTTATGAATTTCGTGCGATCGTTGGGGGGCGGTGTGATTTTCACACGCGTAAAGGTTACGGCCAAAGAAATGGTTATATACAATTACAAGTCATAGAATAACGGATGCGATCATACCAACTCACATGCACCGGATCCCATCAGAACTCCGAAGTTAAGCGAGTTTGGGCGAGAGTAGTACTAGGATGGGTGACCTCCTGGGAAGTCCTCGTGTTGCATCCCCCCCACCTCTTTTTTAATTTTCGTAGTTATTGTTAGCGGCTTATTTATTAATTATATTTTTTGAATTTTCGAGGGACGGTCGTGATGAACATTTATTTATGAATTTCGTGCGATCGTTGGGGGGCGGTGTGATTTTCACACGCGTAAAGGTTACGGCCAAAGAAATGGTTATATACAATTACAAGTCATAGAATAACGGATGCGATCATACCAACTCACATGCACCGGATCCCATCAGAACTCCGAAGTTAAGCGAGTTTGGGCGAGAGTAGTACTAGGATGGGTGACCTCCTGGGAAGTCCTCGTGTTGCATCCCCCCCACCTCTTTTTTAATTTTCGTAGTTATTGTTAGCGGCTTATTTATTAATTATATTTTTTGAATTTTCGAGGGACGGTCGTGATGAACATTTATTTATGAATTTCGTGCGATCGTTGGGGGGCGGTGTGATTTTCACACGCGTAAAGGTTACGGCCAAAGAAATGGTTATATACAATTACAAGTCATAGAATAACGGATGCGATCATACCAACTCACATGCACCGGATCCCATCAGAACTCCGAAGTTAAGCGAGTTTGGGCGAGAGTAGTACTAGGATGGGTGACCTCCTGGGAAGTCCTCGTGTTGCATCCCCCCCACCTCTTTTTTAATTTTCGTAGTTATTGTTAGCGGCTTATTTATTAATTATATTTTTTGAATTTTCGAGGGACGGTCGTGATGAACATTTATTTATGAATTTCGTGCGATCGTTGGGGGGCGGTGTGATTTTCACACGCGTAAAGGTTACGGCCAAAGAAATGGTTATATACAATTACAAGTCATAGAATAACGGATGCGATCATACCAACTCACATGCACCGGATCCCATCAGAACTCCGAAGTTAAGCGAGTTTGGGCGAGAGTAGTACTAGGATGGGTGACCTCCTGGGAAGTCCTCGTGTTGCATCCCCCCCACCTCTTTTTTAATTTTCGTAGTTATTGTTAGCGGCTTATTTATTAATTATATTTTTTGAATTTTCGAGGGACGGTCGTGATGAACATTTATTTATGAATTTCGTGCGATCGTTGGGGGGCGGTGTGATTTTCACACGCGTAAAGGTTACGGCCAAAGAAATGGTTATATACAATTACAAGTCATAGAATAACGGATGCGATCATACCAACTCACATGCACCGGATCCCATCAGAACTCCGAAGTTAAGCGAGTTTGGGCGAGAGTAGTACTAGGATGGGTGACCTCCTGGGAAGTCCTCGTGTTGCATCCCCCCCACCTCTTTTTTAATTTTCGTAGTTATTGTTAGCGGCTTATTTATTAATTATATTTTTTGAATTTTCGAGGGACGGTCGTGATGAACATTTATTTATGAATTTCGTGCGATCGTTGGGGGGCGGTGTGATTTTCACACGCGTAAAGGTTACGGCCAAAGAAATGGTTATATACAATTACAAGTCATAGAATAACGGATGCGATCATACCAACTCACATGCACCGGATCCCATCAGAACTCCGAAGTTAAGCGAGTTTGGGCGAGAGTAGTACTAGGATGGGTGACCTCCTGGGAAGTCCTCGTGTTGCATCCCCCCCACCTCTTTTTTAATTTTCGTAGTTATTGTTAGCGGCTTATTTATTAATTATATTTTTTGAATTTTCGAGGGACGGTCGTGATGAACATTTATTTATGAATTTCGTGCGATCGTTGGGGGGCGGTGTGATTTTCACACGCGTAAAGGTTACGGCCAAAGAAATGGTTATATACAATTACAAGTCATAGAATAACGGATGCGATCATACCAACTCACATGCACCGGATCCCATCAGAACTCCGAAGTTAAGCGAGTTTGGGCGAGAGTAGTACTAGGATGGGTGACCTCCTGGGAAGTCCTCGTGTTGCATCCCCCCCACCTCTTTTTTAATTTTCGTAGTTATTGTTAGCGGCTTATTTATTAATTATATTTTTTGAATTTTCGAGGGACGGTCGTGATGAACATTTATTTATGAATTTCGTGCGATCGTTGGGGGGCGGTGTGATTTTCACACGCGTAAAGGTTACGGCCAAAGAAATGGTTATATACAATTACAAGTCATAGAATAACGGATGCGATCATACCAACTCACATGCACCGGATCCCATCAGAACTCCGAAGTTAAGCGAGTTTGGGCGAGAGTAGTACTAGGATGGGTGACCTCCTGGGAAGTCCTCGTGTTGCATCCCCCCCACCTCTTTTTTAATTTTCGTAGTTATTGTTAGCGGCTTATTTATTAATTATATTTTTTGAATTTTCGAGGGACGGTCGTGATGAACATTTATTTATGAATTTCGTGCGATCGTTGGGGGGCGGTGTGATTTTCACACGCGTAAAGGTTACGGCCAAAGAAATGGTTATATACAATTACAAGTCATAGAATAACGGATGCGATCATACCAACTCACATGCACCGGATCCCATCAGAACTCCGAAGTTAAGCGAGTTTGGGCGAGAGTAGTACTAGGATGGGTGACCTCCTGGGAAGTCCTCGTGTTGCATCCCCCCCACCTCTTTTTTAATTTTCGTAGTTATTGTTAGCGGCTTATTTATTAATTATATTTTTTGAATTTTCGAGGGACGGTCGTGATGAACATTTATTTATGAATTTCGTGCGATCGTTGGGGGGCGGTGTGATTTTCACACGCGTAAAGGTTACGGCCAAAGAAATGGTTATATACAATTACAAGTCATAGAATAACGGATGCGATCATACCAACTCACATGCACCGGATCCCATCAGAACTCCGAAGTTAAGCGAGTTTGGGCGAGAGTAGTACTAGGATGGGTGACCTCCTGGGAAGTCCTCGTGTTGCATCCCCCCCACCTCTTTTTTAATTTTCGTAGTTATTGTTAGCGGCTTATTTATTAATTATATTTTTTGAATTTTCGAGGGACGGTCGTGATGAACATTTATTTATGAATTTCGTGCGATCGTTGGGGGGCGGTGTGATTTTCACACGCGTAAAGGTTACGGCCAAAGAAATGGTTATATACAATTACAAGTCATAGAATAACGGATGCGATCATACCAACTCACATGCACCGGATCCCATCAGAACTCCGAAGTTAAGCGAGTTTGGGCGAGAGTAGTACTAGGATGGGTGACCTCCTGGGAAGTCCTCGTGTTGCATCCCCCCCACCTCTTTTTTAATTTTCGTAGTTATTGTTAGCGGCTTATTTATTAATTATATTTTTTGAATTTTCGAGGGACGGTCGTGATGAACATTTATTTATGAATTTCGTGCGATCGTTGGGGGGCGGTGTGATTTTCACACGCGTAAAGGTTACGGCCAAAGAAATGGTTATATACAATTACAAGTCATAGAATAACGGATGCGATCATACCAACTCACATGCACCGGATCCCATCAGAACTCCGAAGTTAAGCGAGTTTGGGCGAGAGTAGTACTAGGATGGGTGACCTCCTGGGAAGTCCTCGTGTTGCATCCCCCCCACCTCTTTTTTAATTTTCGTAGTTATTGTTAGCGGCTTATTTATTAATTATATTTTTTGAATTTTCGAGGGACGGTCGTGATGAACATTTATTTATGAATTTCGTGCGATCGTTGGGGGGCGGTGTGATTTTCACACGCGTAAAGGTTACGGCCAAAGAAATGGTTATATACAATTACAAGTCATAGAATAACGGATGCGATCATACCAACTCACATGCACCGGATCCCATCAGAACTCCGAAGTTAAGCGAGTTTGGGCGAGAGTAGTACTAGGATGGGTGACCTCCTGGGAAGTCCTCGTGTTGCATCCCCCCCACCTCTTTTTTAATTTTCGTAGTTATTGTTAGCGGCTTATTTATTAATTATATTTTTTGAATTTTCGAGGGACGGTCGTGATGAACATTTATTTATGAATTTCGTGCGATCGTTGGGGGGCGGTGTGATTTTCACACGCGTAAAGGTTACGGCCAAAGAAATGGTTATATACAATTACAAGTCATAGAATAACGGATGCGATCATACCAACTCACATGCACCGGATCCCATCAGAACTCCGAAGTTAAGCGAGTTTGGGCGAGAGTAGTACTAGGATGGGTGACCTCCTGGGAAGTCCTCGTGTTGCATCCCCCCCACCTCTTTTTTAATTTTCGTAGTTATTGTTAGCGGCTTATTTATTAATTATATTTTTTGAATTTTCGAGGGACGGTCGTGATGAACATTTATTTATGAATTTCGTGCGATCGTTGGGGGGCGGTGTGATTTTCACACGCGTAAAGGTTACGGCCAAAGAAATGGTTATATACAATTACAAGTCATAGAATAACGGATGCGATCATACCAACTCACATGCACCGGATCCCATCAGAACTCCGAAGTTAAGCGAGTTTGGGCGAGAGTAGTACTAGGATGGGTGACCTCCTGGGAAGTCCTCGTGTTGCATCCCCCCCACCTCTTTTTTAATTTTCGTAGTTATTGTTAGCGGCTTATTTATTAATTATATTTTTTGAATTTTCGAGGGACGGTCGTGATGAACATTTATTTATGAATTTCGTGCGATCGTTGGGGGGCGGTGTGATTTTCACACGCGTAAAGGTTACGGCCAAAGAAATGGTTATATACAATTACAAGTCATAGAATAACGGATGCGATCATACCAACTCACATGCACCGGATCCCATCAGAACTCCGAAGTTAAGCGAGTTTGGGCGAGAGTAGTACTAGGATGGGTGACCTCCTGGGAAGTCCTCGTGTTGCATCCCCCCCACCTCTTTTTTAATTTTCGTAGTTATTGTTAGCGGCTTATTTATTAATTATATTTTTTGAATTTTCGAGGGACGGTCGTGATGAACATTTATTTATGAATTTCGTGCGATCGTTGGGGGGCGGTGTGATTTTCACACGCGTAAAGGTTACGGCCAAAGAAATGGTTATATACAATTACAAGTCATAGAATAACGGATGCGATCATACCAACTCACATGCACCGGATCCCATCAGAACTCCGAAGTTAAGCGAGTTTGGGCGAGAGTAGTACTAGGATGGGTGACCTCCTGGGAAGTCCTCGTGTTGCATCCCCCCCACCTCTTTTTTAATTTTCGTAGTTATTGTTAGCGGCTTATTTATTAATTATATTTTTTGAATTTTCGAGGGACGGTCGTGATGAACATTTATTTATGAATTTCGTGCGATCGTTGGGGGGCGGTGTGATTTTCACACGCGTAAAGGTTACGGCCAAAGAAATGGTTATATACAATTACAAGTCATAGAATAACGGATGCGATCATACCAACTCACATGCACCGGATCCCATCAGAACTCCGAAGTTAAGCGAGTTTGGGCGAGAGTAGTACTAGGATGGGTGACCTCCTGGGAAGTCCTCGTGTTGCATCCCCCCCACCTCTTTTTTAATTTTCGTAGTTATTGTTAGCGGCTTATTTATTAATTATATTTTTTGAATTTTCGAGGGACGGTCGTGATGAACATTTATTTATGAATTTCGTGCGATCGTTGGGGGGCGGTGTGATTTTCACACGCGTAAAGGTTACGGCCAAAGAAATGGTTATATACAATTACAAGTCATAGAATAACGGATGCGATCATACCAACTCACATGCACCGGATCCCATCAGAACTCCGAAGTTAAGCGAGTTTGGGCGAGAGTAGTACTAGGATGGGTGACCTCCTGGGAAGTCCTCGTGTTGCATCCCCCCCACCTCTTTTTTAATTTTCGTAGTTATTGTTAGCGGCTTATTTATTAATTATATTTTTTGAATTTTCGAGGGACGGTCGTGATGAACATTTATTTATGAATTTCGTGCGATCGTTGGGGGGCGGTGTGATTTTCACACGCGTAAAGGTTACGGCCAAAGAAATGGTTATATACAATTACAAGTCATAGAATAACGGATGCGATCATACCAACTCACATGCACCGGATCCCATCAGAACTCCGAAGTTAAGCGAGTTTGGGCGAGAGTAGTACTAGGATGGGTGACCTCCTGGGAAGTCCTCGTGTTGCATCCCCCCCACCTCTTTTTTAATTTTCGTAGTTATTGTTAGCGGCTTATTTATTAATTATATTTTTTGAATTTTCGAGGGACGGTCGTGATGAACATTTATTTATGAATTTCGTGCGATCGTTGGGGGGCGGTGTGATTTTCACACGCGTAAAGGTTACGGCCAAAGAAATGGTTATATACAATTACAAGTCATAGAATAACGGATGCGATCATACCAACTCACATGCACCGGATCCCATCAGAACTCCGAAGTTAAGCGAGTTTGGGCGAGAGTAGTACTAGGATGGGTGACCTCCTGGGAAGTCCTCGTGTTGCATCCCCCCCACCTCTTTTTTAATTTTCGTAGTTATTGTTAGCGGCTTATTTATTAATTATATTTTTTGAATTTTCGAGGGACGGTCGTGATGAACATTTATTTATGAATTTCGTGCGATCGTTGGGGGGCGGTGTGATTTTCACACGCGTAAAGGTTACGGCCAAAGAAATGGTTATATACAATTACAAGTCATAGAATAACGGATGCGATCATACCAACTCACATGCACCGGATCCCATCAGAACTCCGAAGTTAAGCGAGTTTGGGCGAGAGTAGTACTAGGATGGGTGACCTCCTGGGAAGTCCTCGTGTTGCATCCCCCCCACCTCTTTTTTAATTTTCGTAGTTATTGTTAGCGGCTTATTTATTAATTATATTTTTTGAATTTTCGAGGGACGGTCGTGATGAACATTTATTTATGAATTTCGTGCGATCGTTGGGGGGCGGTGTGATTTTCACACGCGTAAAGGTTACGGCCAAAGAAATGGTTATATACAATTACAAGTCATAGAATAACGGATGCGATCATACCAACTCACATGCACCGGATCCCATCAGAACTCCGAAGTTAAGCGAGTTTGGGCGAGAGTAGTACTAGGATGGGTGACCTCCTGGGAAGTCCTCGTGTTGCATCCCCCCCACCTCTTTTTTAATTTTCGTAGTTATTGTTAGCGGCTTATTTATTAATTATATTTTTTGAATTTTCGAGGGACGGTCGTGATGAACATTTATTTATGAATTTCGTGCGATCGTTGGGGGGCGGTGTGATTTTCACACGCGTAAAGGTTACGGCCAAAGAAATGGTTATATACAATTACAAGTCATAGAATAACGGATGCGATCATACCAACTCACATGCACCGGATCCCATCAGAACTCCGAAGTTAAGCGAGTTTGGGCGAGAGTAGTACTAGGATGGGTGACCTCCTGGGAAGTCCTCGTGTTGCATCCCCCCCACCTCTTTTTTAATTTTCGTAGTTATTGTTAGCGGCTTATTTATTAATTATATTTTTTGAATTTTCGAGGGACGGTCGTGATGAACATTTATTTATGAATTTCGTGCGATCGTTGGGGGGCGGTGTGATTTTCACACGCGTAAAGGTTACGGCCAAAGAAATGGTTATATACAATTACAAGTCATAGAATAACGGATGCGATCATACCAACTCACATGCACCGGATCCCATCAGAACTCCGAAGTTAAGCGAGTTTGGGCGAGAGTAGTACTAGGATGGGTGACCTCCTGGGAAGTCCTCGTGTTGCATCCCCCCCACCTCTTTTTTAATTTTCGTAGTTATTGTTAGCGGCTTATTTATTAATTATATTTTTTGAATTTTCGAGGGACGGTCGTGATGAACATTTATTTATGAATTTCGTGCGATCGTTGGGGGGCGGTGTGATTTTCACACGCGTAAAGGTTACGGCCAAAGAAATGGTTATATACAATTACAAGTCATAGAATAACGGATGCGATCATACCAACTCACATGCACCGGATCCCATCAGAACTCCGAAGTTAAGCGAGTTTGGGCGAGAGTAGTACTAGGATGGGTGACCTCCTGGGAAGTCCTCGTGTTGCATCCCCCCCACCTCTTTTTTAATTTTCGTAGTTATTGTTAGCGGCTTATTTATTAATTATATTTTTTGAATTTTCGAGGGACGGTCGTGATGAACATTTATTTATGAATTTCGTGCGATCGTTGGGGGGCGGTGTGATTTTCACACGCGTAAAGGTTACGGCCAAAGAAATGGTTATATACAATTACAAGTCATAGAATAACGGATGCGATCATACCAACTCACATGCACCGGATCCCATCAGAACTCCGAAGTTAAGCGAGTTTGGGCGAGAGTAGTACTAGGATGGGTGACCTCCTGGGAAGTCCTCGTGTTGCATCCCCCCCACCTCTTTTTTAATTTTCGTAGTTATTGTTAGCGGCTTATTTATTAATTATATTTTTTGAATTTTCGAGGGACGGTCGTGATGAACATTTATTTATGAATTTCGTGCGATCGTTGGGGGGCGGTGTGATTTTCACACGCGTAAAGGTTACGGCCAAAGAAATGGTTATATACAATTACAAGTCATAGAATAACGGATGCGATCATACCAACTCACATGCACCGGATCCCATCAGAACTCCGAAGTTAAGCGAGTTTGGGCGAGAGTAGTACTAGGATGGGTGACCTCCTGGGAAGTCCTCGTGTTGCATCCCCCCCACCTCTTTTTTAATTTTCGTAGTTATTGTTAGCGGCTTATTTATTAATTATATTTTTTGAATTTTCGAGGGACGGTCGTGATGAACATTTATTTATGAATTTCGTGCGATCGTTGGGGGGCGGTGTGATTTTCACACGCGTAAAGGTTACGGCCAAAGAAATGGTTATATACAATTACAAGTCATAGAATAACGGATGCGATCATACCAACTCACATGCACCGGATCCCATCAGAACTCCGAAGTTAAGCGAGTTTGGGCGAGAGTAGTACTAGGATGGGTGACCTCCTGGGAAGTCCTCGTGTTGCATCCCCCCCACCTCTTTTTTAATTTTCGTAGTTATTGTTAGCGGCTTATTTATTAATTATATTTTTTGAATTTTCGAGGGACGGTCGTGATGAACATTTATTTATGAATTTCGTGCGATCGTTGGGGGGCGGTGTGATTTTCACACGCGTAAAGGTTACGGCCAAAGAAATGGTTATATACAATTACAAGTCATAGAATAACGGATGCGATCATACCAACTCACATGCACCGGATCCCATCAGAACTCCGAAGTTAAGCGAGTTTGGGCGAGAGTAGTACTAGGATGGGTGACCTCCTGGGAAGTCCTCGTGTTGCATCCCCCCCACCTCTTTTTTAATTTTCGTAGTTATTGTTAGCGGCTTATTTATTAATTATATTTTTTGAATTTTCGAGGGACGGTCGTGATGAACATTTATTTATGAATTTCGTGCGATCGTTGGGGGGCGGTGTGATTTTCACACGCGTAAAGGTTACGGCCAAAGAAATGGTTATATACAATTACAAGTCATAGAATAACGGATGCGATCATACCAACTCACATGCACCGGATCCCATCAGAACTCCGAAGTTAAGCGAGTTTGGGCGAGAGTAGTACTAGGATGGGTGACCTCCTGGGAAGTCCTCGTGTTGCATCCCCCCCACCTCTTTTTTAATTTTCGTAGTTATTGTTAGCGGCTTATTTATTAATTATATTTTTTGAATTTTCGAGGGACGGTCGTGATGAACATTTATTTATGAATTTCGTGCGATCGTTGGGGGGCGGTGTGATTTTCACACGCGTAAAGGTTACGGCCAAAGAAATGGTTATATACAATTACAAGTCATAGAATAACGGATGCGATCATACCAACTCACATGCACCGGATCCCATCAGAACTCCGAAGTTAAGCGAGTTTGGGCGAGAGTAGTACTAGGATGGGTGACCTCCTGGGAAGTCCTCGTGTTGCATCCCCCCCACCTCTTTTTTAATTTTCGTAGTTATTGTTAGCGGCTTATTTATTAATTATATTTTTTGAATTTTCGAGGGACGGTCGTGATGAACATTTATTTATGAATTTCGTGCGATCGTTGGGGGGCGGTGTGATTTTCACACGCGTAAAGGTTACGGCCAAAGAAATGGTTATATACAATTACAAGTCATAGAATAACGGATGCGATCATACCAACTCACATGCACCGGATCCCATCAGAACTCCGAAGTTAAGCGAGTTTGGGCGAGAGTAGTACTAGGATGGGTGACCTCCTGGGAAGTCCTCGTGTTGCATCCCCCCCACCTCTTTTTTAATTTTCGTAGTTATTGTTAGCGGCTTATTTATTAATTATATTTTTTGAATTTTCGAGGGACGGTCGTGATGAACATTTAACATTTATTTATGAATTTCGTGCGATCGTTGGGGGGCGGTGTGATTTTCACACGCGTAAAGGTTACGGCCAAAGAAATGGTTATATACAATTACAAGTCATAGAATAACGGATGCGATCATACCAACTCACATGCACCGGATCCCATCAGAACTCCGAAGTTAAGCGAGTTTGGGCGAGAGTAGTACTAGGATGGGTGACCTCCTGGGAAGTCCTCGTGTTGCATCCCCCCCACCTCTTTTTTAATTTTCGTAGTTATTGTTAGCGGCTTATTTATTAATTATATTTTTTGAATTTTCGAGGGACGGTCGTGATGAACATTTTTTTATGAATTTCGTGCGATCGTTGGGGGGCGGTGTGATTTTCACACGCGTAAAGGTTACGGCCAAAGAAATGGTTATATACAATTACAAGTCATAGAATAACGGATGCGATCATACCAACTCACATGCACCGGATCCATCAGAACTCCGAAGTTAAGCGAGTTTGGGCGAGAGTAGTACTAGGATGGGTGACCTCCTGGGAAGTCCTCGTGTTGCATCCCCCCCACCTCTTTTTTAATTTTCGTAGTTATTGTTAGCGGCTTATTTATTAATTATATTTTTTGAATTTTCGAGGGACGGTCGTGATGAACATTTATTTATGAATTTCGTGCGATCGTTGGGGGGCGGTGTGATTTTCACACGCGTAAAGGTTACGGCCAAAGAAATGGTTATATACAATTACAAGTCATAGAATAACGGATGCGATCATACCAACTCACATGCACCGGATCCCATCAGAACTCCGAAGTTAAGCGAGTTTGGGCGAGAGTAGTACTAGGATGGGTGACCTCCTGGGAAGTCCTCGTGTTGCATCCCCCCCACCTCTTTTTTAATTTTCGTAGTTATTGTTAGCGGCTTATTTATTAATTATATTTTTTGAATTTTCGAGGGACGGTCGTGATGAACATTTATTTATGAATTTCGTGCGATCGTTGGGGGGCGGTGTGATTTTCACACGCGTAAAGGTTACGGCCAAAGAAATGGTTATATACAATTACAAGTCATAGAATAACGGATGCGATCATACCAACTCACATGCACCGGATCCCATCAGAACTCCGAAGTTAAGCGAGTTTGGGCGAGAGTAGTACTAGGATGGGTGACCTCCTGGGAAGTCCTCGTGTTGCATCCCCCCACCTCTTTTTTAATTTTCGTAGTTATTGTTAGCGGCTTATTTATTAATTATATTTTTTGAATTTTCGAGGGACGGTCGTGATGAACATTTATTTATGAATTTCGTGCGATCGTTGGGGGGCGGTGTGATTTTCACACGCGTAAAGGTTACGGCCAAAGAAATGGTTATATACAATTACAAGTCATAGAATAACGGATGCGATCATACCAACTCACATGCACCGGATCCCATCAGAACTCCGAAGTTAAGCGAGTTTGGGCGAGAGTAGTACTAGGATGGGTGACCTCCTGGGAAGTCCTCGTGTTGCATCCCCCCCACCTCTTTTTTAATTTTCGTAGTTATTGTTAGCGGCTTATTTATTAATTATATTTTTTGAATTTTCGAGGGACGGTCGTGATGAACATTTATTTATGAATTTCGTGCGATCGTTGGGGGGCGGTGTGATTTTCACACGCGTAAAGGTTACGGCCAAAGAAATGGTTATATACAATTACAAGTCATAGAATAACGGATGCGATCATACCAACTCACATGCACCGGATCCCATCAGAACTCCGAAGTTAAGCGAGTTTGGGCGAGAGTAGTACTAGGATGGGTGACCTCCTGGGAAGTCCTCGTGTTGCATCCCCCCCACCTCTTTTTTAATTTTCGTAGTTATTGTTAGCGGCTTATTTATTAATTATATTTTTTGAATTTTCGAGGGACGGTCGTGATGAACATTTATTTATGAATTTCGTGCGATCGTTGGGGGGCGGTGTGATTTTCACACGCGTAAAGGTTACGGCCAAAGAAATGGTTATATACAATTACAAGTCATAGAATAACGGATGCGATCATACCAACTCACATGCACCGGATCCCATCAGAACTCCGAAGTTAAGCGAGTTTGGGCGAGAGTAGTACTAGGATGGGTGACCTCCTGGGAAGTCCTCGTGTTGCATCCCCCCCACCTCTTTTTTAATTTTCGTAGTTATTGTTAGCGGCTTATTTATTAATTATATTTTTTGAATTTTCGAGGGACGGTCGTGATGAACATTTATTTATGAATTTCGTGCGATCGTTGGGGGGCGGTGTGATTTTCACACGCGTAAAGGTTACGGCCAAAGAAATGGTTATATACAATTACAAGTCATAGAATAACGGATGCGATCATACCAACTCACATGCACCGGATCCCATCAGAACTCCGAAGTTAAGCGAGTTTGGGCGAGAGTAGTACTAGGATGGGTGACCTCCTGGGAAGTCCTCGTGTTGCATCCCCCCCACCTCTTTTTTAATTTTCGTAGTTATTGTTAGCGGCTTATTTATTAATTATATTTTTTGAATTTTCGAGGGACGGTCGTGATGAACATTTATTTATGAATTTCGTGCGATCGTTGGGGGGCGGTGTGATTTTCACACGCGTAAAGGTTACGGCCAAAGAAATGGTTATATACAATTACAAGTCATAGAATAACGGATGCGATCATACCAACTCACATGCACCGGATCCCATCAGAACTCCGAAGTTAAGCGAGTTTGGGCGAGAGTAGTACTAGGATGGGTGACCTCCTGGGAAGTCCTCGTGTTGCATCCCCCCCACCTCTTTTTTAATTTTCGTAGTTATTGTTAGCGGCTTATTTATTAATTATATTTTTTGAATTTTCGAGGGACGGTCGTGATGAACATTTATTTATGAATTTCGTGCGATCGTTGGGGGGCGGTGTGATTTTCACACGCGTAAAGGTTACGGCCAAAGAAATGGTTATATACAATTACAAGTCATAGAATAACGGATGCGATCATACCAACTCACATGCACCGGATCCCATCAGAACTCCGAAGTTAAGCGAGTTTGGGCGAGAGTAGTACTAGGATGGGTGACCTCCTGGGAAGTCCTCGTGTTGCATCCCCCCCACCTCTTTTTTAATTTTCGTAGTTATTGTTAGCGGCTTATTTATTAATTATATTTTTTGAATTTTCGAGGGACGGTCGTGATGAACATTTATTTATGAATTTCGTGCGATCGTTGGGGGGCGGTGTGATTTTCACACGCGTAAAGGTTACGGCCAAAGAAATGGTTATATACAATTACAAGTCATAGAATAACGGATGCGATCATACCAACTCACATGCACCGGATCCCATCAGAACTCCGAAGTTAAGCGAGTTTGGGCGAGAGTAGTACTAGGATGGGTGACCTCCTGGGAAGTCCTCGTGTTGCATCCCCCCCACCTCTTTTTTAATTTTCGTAGTTATTGTTAGCGGCTTATTTATTAATTATATTTTTTGAATTTTCGAGGGACGGTCGTGATGAACATTTATTTATGAATTTCGTGCGATCGTTGGGGGGCGGTGTGATTTTCACACGCGTAAAGGTTACGGCCAAAGAAATGGTTATATACAATTACAAGTCATAGAATAACGGATGCGATCATACCAACTCACATGCACCGGATCCCATCAGAACTCCGAAGTTAAGCGAGTTTGGGCGAGAGTAGTACTAGGATGGGTGACCTCCTGGGAAGTCCTCGTGTTGCATCCCCCCCACCTCTTTTTTAATTTTCGTAGTTATTGTTAGCGGCTTATTTATTAATTATATTTTTTGAATTTTCGAGGGACGGTCGTGATGAACATTTATTTATGAATTTCGTGCGATCGTTGGGGGGCGGTGTGATTTTCACACGCGTAAAGGTTACGGCCAAAGAAATGGTTATATACAATTACAAGTCATAGAATAACGGATGCGATCATACCAACTCACATGCACCGGATCCCATCAGAACTCCGAAGTTAAGCGAGTTTGGGCGAGAGTAGTACTAGGATGGGTGACCTCCTGGGAAGTCCTCGTGTTGCATCCCCCCCACCTCTTTTTTAATTTTCGTAGTTATTGTTAGCGGCTTATTTATTAATTATATTTTTTGAATTTTCGAGGGACGGTCGTGATGAACATTTATTTATGAATTTCGTGCGATCGTTGGGGGGCGGTGTGATTTTCACACGCGTAAAGGTTACGGCCAAAGAAATGGTTATATACAATTACAAGTCATAGAATAACGGATGCGATCATACCAACTCACATGCACCGGATCCCATCAGAACTCCGAAGTTAAGCGAGTTTGGGCGAGAGTAGTACTAGGATGGGTGACCTCCTGGGAAGTCCTCGTGTTGCATCCCCCCCACCTCTTTTTTAATTTTCGTAGTTATTGTTAGCGGCTTATTTATTAATTATATTTTTTGAATTTTCGAGGGACGGTCGTGATGAACATTTATTTATGAATTTCGTGCGATCGTTGGGGGGCGGTGTGATTTTCACACGCGTAAAGGTTACGGCCAAAGAAATGGTTATATACAATTACAAGTCATAGAATAACGGATGCGATCATACCAACTCACATGCACCGGATCCCATCAGAACTCCGAAGTTAAGCGAGTTTGGGCGAGAGTAGTACTAGGATGGGTGACCTCCTGGGAAGTCCTCGTGTTGCATCCCCCCCACCTCTTTTTTAATTTTCGTAGTTATTGTTAGCGGCTTATTTATTAATTATATTTTTTGAATTTTCGAGGGACGGTCGTGATGAACATTTATTTATGAATTTCGTGCGATCGTTGGGGGGCGGTGTGATTTTCACACGCGTAAAGGTTACGGCCAAAGAAATGGTTATATACAATTACAAGTCATAGAATAACGGATGCGATCATACCAACTCACATGCACCGGATCCCATCAGAACTCCGAAGTTAAGCGAGTTTGGGCGAGAGTAGTACTAGGATGGGTGACCTCCTGGGAAGTCCTCGTGTTGCATCCCCCCCACCTCTTTTTTAATTTTCGTAGTTATTGTTAGCGGCTTATTTATTAATTATATTTTTTGAATTTTCGAGGGACGGTCGTGATGAACATTTATTTATGAATTTCGTGCGATCGTTGGGGGGCGGTGTGATTTTCACACGCGTAAAGGTTACGGCCAAAGAAATGGTTATATACAATTACAAGTCATAGAATAACGGATGCGATCATACCAACTCACATGCACCGGATCCCATCAGAACTCCGAAGTTAAGCGAGTTTGGGCGAGAGTAGTACTAGGATGGGTGACCTCCTGGGAAGTCCTCGTGTTGCATCCCCCCCACCTCTTTTTAATTTTCGTAGTTATTGTTAGCGGCTTATTTATTAATTATATTTTTTGAATTTTCGAGGGACGGTCGTGATGAACATTTATTTATGAATTTCGTGCGATCGTTGGGGGGCGGTGTGATTTTCACACGCGTAAAGGTTACGGCCAAAGAAATGGTTATATACAATTACAAGTCATAGAATAACGGATGCGATCATACCAACTCACATGCACCGGATCCCATCAGAACTCCGAAGTTAAGCGAGTTTGGGCGAGAGTAGTACTAGGATGGGTGACCTCCTGGGAAGTCCTCGTGTTGCATCCCCCCCACCTCTTTTTTAATTTTCGTAGTTATTGTTAGCGGCTTATTTATTAATTATATTTTTTGAATTTTCGAGGGACGGTCGTGATGAACATTTATTTATGAATTTCGTGCGATCGTTGGGGGGCGGTGTGATTTTCACACGCGTAAAGGTTACGGCCAAAGAAATGGTTATATACAATTACAAGTCATAGAATAACGGATGCGATCATACCAACTCACATGCACCGGATCCCATCAGAACTCCGAAGTTAAGCGAGTTTGGGCGAGAGTAGTACTAGGATGGGTGACCTCCTGGGAAGTCCTCGTGTTGCATCCCCCCCACCTCTTTTTTAATTTTCGAAGTTATTGTTAGCGGCTTATTTATTAATTATATTTTTTGAATTTTCGAGGGACGGTCGTGATGAACATTTATTTATGAATTTCGTGCGATCGTTGGGGGGCGGTGTGATTTTCACACGCGTAAAGGTTACGGCCAAAGAAATGGTTATATACAATTACAAGTCATAGAATAACGGATGCGATCATACCAACTCACATGCACCGGATCCCATCAGAACTCCGAAGTTAAGCGAGTTTGGGCGAGAGTAGTACTAGGATGGGTGACCTCCTGGGAAGTCCTCGTGTTGCATCCCCCCCACCTCTTTTTTAATTTTCGTAGTTATTGTTAGCGGCTTATTTATTAATTATATTTTTTGAATTTTCGAGGGACGGTCGTGATGAACATTTATTTATGAATTTCGTGCGATCGTTGGGGGGCGGTGTGATTTTCACACGCGTAAAGGTTACGGCCAAAGAAATGGTTATATACAATTACAAGTCATAGAATAACGGATGCGATCATACCAACTCACATGCACCGGATCCCATCAGAACTCCGAAGTTAAGCGAGTTTGGGCGAGAGTAGTACTAGGATGGGTGACCTCCTGGGAAGTCCTCGTGTTGCATCCCCCCCACCTCTTTTTTAATTTTCGTAGTTATTGTTAGCGGCTTATTTATTAATTATATTTTTTGAATTTTCGAGGGACGGTCGTGATGAACATTTATTTATGAATTTCGTGCGATCGTTGGGGGGCGGTGTGATTTTCACACGCGTAAAGGTTACGGCCAAAGAAATGGTTATATACAATTACAAGTCATAGAATAACGGATGCGATCATACCAACTCACATGCACCGGATCCCATCAGAACTCCGAAGTTAAGCGAGTTTGGGCGAGAGTAGTACTAGGATGGGTGACCTCCTGGGAAGTCCTCGTGTTGCATCCCCCCCACCTCTTTTTTAATTTTCGTAGTTATTGTTAGCGGCTTATTTATTAATTATATTTTTTGAATTTTCGAGGGACGGTCGTGATGAACATTTATTTATGAATTTCGTGCGATCGTTGGGGGGCGGTGTGATTTTCACACGCGTAAAGGTTACGGCCAAAGAAATGGTTATATACAATTACAAGTCATAGAATAACGGATGCGATCATACCAACTCACATGCACCGGATCCCATCAGAACTCCGAAGTTAAGCGAGTTTGGGCGAGAGTAGTACTAGGATGGGTGACCTCCTGGGAAGTCCTCGTGTTGCATCCCCCCCACCTCTTTTTTAATTTTCGTAGTTATTGTTAGCGGCTTATTTATTAATTATATTTTTTGAATTTTCGAGGGACGGTCGTGATGAACATTTATTTATGAATTTCGTGCGATCGTTGGGGGGCGGTGTGATTTTCACACGCGTAAAGGTTACGGCCAAAGAAATGGTTATATACAATTACAAGTCATAGAATAACGGATGCGATCATACCAACTCACATGCACCGGATCCCATCAGAACTCCGAAGTTAAGCGAGTTTGGGCGAGAGTAGTACTAGGATGGGTGACCTCCTGGGAAGTCCTCG
Source organism: Malus sylvestris (assembly GCF_916048215.2). Lineage (NCBI taxonomy): Eukaryota > Viridiplantae > Streptophyta > Magnoliopsida > Rosales > Rosaceae > Malus > Malus sylvestris. Next base: position 41,937 of record NW_025920894.1, read on the forward strand.
TGTTGCATCCCCCCCACCTCTTTTTTAATTTTCGTAGTTATTGTTAGCGGCTTATTTATTAATTATATTTTTTGAATTTTCGAGGGACGGTCGTGATGAACATTTATTTATGAATTTCGTGCGATCGTTGGGGGGCGGTGTGATTTTCACACGCGTAAAGGTTACGGCCAAAGAAATGGTTATATACAATTACAAGTCATAGAATAACGGATGCGATCATACCAACTCACATGCACCGGATCCCATCAGAACTCCGAAGTTAAGCGAGTTTGGGCGAGAGTAGTACTAGGATGGGTGACCTCCTGGGAAGTCCTCGTGTTGCATCCCCCCCACCTCTTTTTTAATTTTCGTAGTTATTGTTAGCGGCTTATTTATTAATTATATTTTTTGAATTTTCGAGGGACGGTCGTGATGAACATTTATTTATGAATTTCGTGCGATCGTTGGGGGGCGGTGTGATTTTCACACGCGTAAAGGTTACGGCCAAAGAAATGGTTATATACAATTACAAGTCATAGAATAACGGATGCGATCATACCAACTCACATGCACCGGATCCCATCAGAACTCCGAAGTTAAGCGAGTTTGGGCGAGAGTAGTACTAGGATGGGTGACCTCCTGGGAAGTCCTCGTGTTGCATCCCCCCCACCTCTTTTTTAATTTTCGTAGTTATTGTTAGCGGCTTATTTATTAATTATATTTTTTGAATTTTCGAGGGACGGTCGTGATGAACATTTATTTATGAATTTCGTGCGATCGTTGGGGGGCGGTGTGATTTTCACACGCGTAAAGGTTACGGCCAAAGAAATGGTTATATACAATTACAAGTCATAGAATAACGGATGCGATCATACCAACTCACATGCACCGGATCCCATCAGAACTCCGAAGTTAAGCGAGTTTGGGCGAGAGTAGTACTAGGATGGGTGACCTCCTGGGAAGTCCTCGTGTTGCATCCCCCCCACCTCTTTTTTAATTTTCGTAGTTATTGTTAGCGGCTTATTTATTAATTATATTTTTTGAATTTTCGAGGGACGGTCGTGATGAACATTTATTTATGAATTTCGTGCGATCGTTGGGGGGCGGTGTGATTTTCACACGCGTAAAGGTTACGGCCAAAGAAATGGTTATATACAATTACAAGTCATAGAATAACGGATGCGATCATACCAACTCACATGCACCGGATCCCATCAGAACTCCGAAGTTAAGCGAGTTTGGGCGAGAGTAGTACTAGGATGGGTGACCTCCTGGGAAGTCCTCGTGTTGCATCCCCCCCACCTCTTTTTTAATTTTCGTAGTTATTGTTAGCGGCTTATTTATTAATTATATTTTTTGAATTTTCGAGGGACGGTCGTGATGAACATTTATTTATGAATTTCGTGCGATCGTTGGGGGGCGGTGTGATTTTCACACGCGTAAAGGTTACGGCCAAAGAAATGGTTATATACAATTACAAGTCATAGAATAACGGATGCGATCATACCAACTCACATGCACCGGATCCCATCAGAACTCCGAAGTTAAGCGAGTTTGGGCGAGAGTAGTACTAGGATGGGTGACCTCCTGGGAAGTCCTCGTGTTGCATCCCCCCCACCTCTTTTTTAATTTTCGTAGTTATTGTTAGCGGCTTATTTATTAATTATATTTTTTGAATTTTCGAGGGACGGTCGTGATGAACATTTATTTATGAATTTCGTGCGATCGTTGGGGGGCGGTGTGATTTTCACACGCGTAAAGGTTACGGCCAAAGAAATGGTTATATACAATTACAAGTCATAGAATAACGGATGCGATCATACCAACTCACATGCACCGGATCCCATCAGAACTCCGAAGTTAAGCGAGTTTGGGCGAGAGTAGTACTAGGATGGGTGACCTCCTGGGAAGTCCTCGTGTTGCATCCCCCCCACCTCTTTTTTAATTTTCGTAGTTATTGTTAGCGGCTTATTTATTAATTATATTTTTTGAATTTTCGAGGGACGGTCGTGATGAACATTTATTTATGAATTTCGTGCGATCGTTGGGGGGCGGTGTGATTTTCACACGCGTAAAGGTTACGGCCAAAGAAATGGTTATATACAATTACAAGTCATAGAATAACGGATGCGATCATACCAACTCACATGCACCGGATCCCATCAGAACTCCGAAGTTAAGCGAGTTTGGGCGAGAGTAGTACTAGGATGGGTGACCTCCTGGGAAGTCCTCGTGTTGCATCCCCCCCACCTCTTTTTTAATTTTCGTAGTTATTGTTAGCGGCTTATTTATTAATTATATTTTTTGAATTTTCGAGGGACGGTCGTGATGAACATTTATTTATGAATTTCGTGCGATCGTTGGGGGGCGGTGTGATTTTCACACGCGTAAAGGTTACGGCCAAAGAAATGGTTATATACAATTACAAGTCATAGAATAACGGATGCGATCATACCAACTCACATGCACCGGATCCCATCAGAACTCCGAAGTTAAGCGAGTTTGGGCGAGAGTAGTACTAGGATGGGTGACCTCCTGGGAAGTCCTCGTGTTGCATCCCCCCCACCTCTTTTTTAATTTTCGTAGTTATTGTTAGCGGCTTATTTATTAATTATATTTTTTGAATTTTCGAGGGACGGTCGTGATGAACATTTATTTATGAATTTCGTGCGATCGTTGGGGGGCGGTGTGATTTTCACACGCGTAAAGGTTACGGCCAAAGAAATGGTTATATACAATTACAAGTCATAGAATAACGGATGCGATCATACCAACTCACATGCACCGGATCCCATCAGAACTCCGAAGTTAAGCGAGTTTGGGCGAGAGTAGTACTAGGATGGGTGACCTCCTGGGAAGTCCTCGTGTTGCATCCCCCCCACCTCTTTTTAATTTTCGTAGTTATTGTTAGCGGCTTATTTATTAATTATATTTTTTGAATTTTCGAGGGACGGTCGTGATGAACATTTATTTATGAATTTCGTGCGATCGTTGGGGGGCGGTGTGATTTTCACACGCGTAAAGGTTACGGCCAAAGAAATGGTTATATACAATTACAAGTCATAGAATAACGGATGCGATCATACCAACTCACATGCACCGGATCCCATCAGAACTCCGAAGTTAAGCGAGTTTGGGCGAGAGTAGTACTAGGATGGGTGACCTCCTGGGAAGTCCTCGTGTTGCATCCCCCCCACCTCTTTTTTAATTTTCGTAGTTATTGTTAGCGGCTTATTTATTAATTATATTTTTTGAATTTTCGAGGGACGGTCGTGATGAACATTTATTTATGAATTTCGTGCGATCGTTGGGGGGCGGTGTGATTTTCACACGCGTAAAGGTTACGGCCAAAGAAATGGTTATATACAATTACAAGTCATAGAATAACGGATGCGATCATACCAACTCACATGCACCGGATCCCATCAGAACTCCGAAGTTAAGCGAGTTTGGGCGAGAGTAGTACTAGGATGGGTGACCTCCTGGGAAGTCCTCGTGTTGCATCCCCCCCACCTCTTTTTTAATTTTCGTAGTTATTGTTAGCGGCTTATTTATTAATTATATTTTTTGAATTTTCGAGGGACGGTCGTGATGAACATTTATTTATGAATTTCGTGCGATCGTTGGGGGGCGGTGTGATTTTCACACGCGTAAAGGTTACGGCCAAAGAAATGGTTATATACAATTACAAGTCATAGAATAACGGATGCGATCATACCAACTCACATGCACCGGATCCCATCAGAACTCCGAAGTTAAGCGAGTTTGGGCGAGAGTAGTACTAGGATGGGTGACCTCCTGGGAAGTCCTCGTGTTGCATCCCCCCCACCTCTTTTTTAATTTTCGTAGTTATTGTTAGCGGCTTATTTATTAATTATATTTTTTGAATTTTCGAGGGACGGTCGTGATGAACATTTATTTATGAATTTCGTGCGATCGTTGGGGGGCGGTGTGATTTTCACACGCGTAAAGGTTACGGCCAAAGAAATGGTTATATACAATTACAAGTCATAGAATAACGGATGCGATCATACCAACTCACATGCACCGGATCCCATCAGAACTCCGAAGTTAAGCGAGTTTGGGCGAGAGTAGTACTAGGATGGGTGACCTCCTGGGAAGTCCTCGTGTTGCATCCCCCCCACCTCTTTTTTAATTTTCGTAGTTATTGTTAGCGGCTTATTTATTAATTATATTTTTTGAATTTTCGAGGGACGGTCGTGATGAACATTTATTTATGAATTTCGTGCGATCGTTGGGGGGCGGTGTGATTTTCACACGCGTAAAGGTTACGGCCAAAGAAATGGTTATATACAATTACAAGTCATAGAATAACGGATGCGATCATACCAACTCACATGCACCGGATCCCATCAGAACTCCGAAGTTAAGCGAGTTTGGGCGAGAGTAGTACTAGGATGGGTGACCTCCTGGGAAGTCCTCGTGTTGCATCCCCCCCACCTCTTTTTTAATTTTCGTAGTTATTGTTAGCGGCTTATTTATTAATTATATTTTTTGAATTTTCGAGGGACGGTCGTGATGAACATTTATTTATGAATTTCGTGCGATCGTTGGGGGGCGGTGTGATTTTCACACGCGTAAAGGTTACGGCCAAAGAAATGGTTATATACAATTACAAGTCATAGAATAACGGATGCGATCATACCAACTCACATGCACCGGATCCCATCAGAACTCCGAAGTTAAGCGAGTTTGGGCGAGAGTAGTACTAGGATGGGTGACCTCCTGGGAAGTCCTCGTGTTGCATCCCCCCCACCTCTTTTTTAATTTTCGTAGTTATTGTTAGCGGCTTATTTATTAATTATATTTTTTGAATTTTCGAGGGACGGTCGTGATGAACATTTATTTATGAATTTCGTGCGATCGTTGGGGGGCGGTGTGATTTTCACACGCGTAAAGGTTACGGCCAAAGAAATGGTTATATACAATTACAAGTCATAGAATAACGGATGCGATCATACCAACTCACATGCACCGGATCCCATCAGAACTCCGAAGTTAAGCGAGTTTGGGCGAGAGTAGTACTAGGATGGGTGACCTCCTGGGAAGTCCTCGTGTTGCATCCCCCCCACCTCTTTTTTAATTTTCGTAGTTATTGTTAGCGGCTTATTTATTAATTATATTTTTTGAATTTTCGAGGGACGGTCGTGATGAACATTTATTTATGAATTTCGTGCGATCGTTGGGGGGCGGTGTGATTTTCACACGCGTAAAGGTTACGGCCAAAGAAATGGTTATATACAATTACAAGTCATAGAATAACGGATGCGATCATACCAACTCACATGCACCGGATCCCATCAGAACTCCGAAGTTAAGCGAGTTTGGGCGAGAGTAGTACTAGGATGGGTGACCTCCTGGGAAGTCCTCGTGTTGCATCCCCCCCACCTCTTTTTTAATTTTCGTAGTTATTGTTAGCGGCTTATTTATTAATTATATTTTTTGAATTTTCGAGGGACGGTCGTGATGAACATTTATTTATGAATTTCGTGCGATCGTTGGGGGGCGGTGTGATTTTCACACGCGTAAAGGTTACGGCCAAAGAAATGGTTATATACAATTACAAGTCATAGAATAACGGATGCGATCATACCAACTCACATGCACCGGATCCCATCAGAACTCCGAAGTTAAGCGAGTTTGGGCGAGAGTAGTACTAGGATGGGTGACCTCCTGGGAAGTCCTCGTGTTGCATCCCCCCCACCTCTTTTTTAATTTTCGTAGTTATTGTTAGCGGCTTATTTATTAATTATATTTTTTGAATTTTCGAGGGACGGTCGTGATGAACATTTATTTATGAATTTCGTGCGATCGTTGGGGGGCGGTGTGATTTTCACACGCGTAAAGGTTACGGCCAAAGAAATGGTTATATACAATTACAAGTCATAGAATAACGGATGCGATCATACCAACTCACATGCACCGGATCCCATCAGAACTCCGAAGTTAAGCGAGTTTGGGCGAGAGTAGTACTAGGATGGGTGACCTCCTGGGAAGTCCTCGTGTTG